>NC_091991.1:741823-839560 GCF_044704955.1 Pristiophorus japonicus | reverse complement strand
TGGGGGGGTGGGGGAGAGGGTGTGTGGGGGTGGGGGAGAGGGTGTGGGGGAGAGGATGTAGGGGGGTGGGGGAGAGGGTGTGGGGGTGGGGGAGAGGGTGGGGGGTGGGGGAGAGGGTGTGGGGGGTGGGGGAGAGGGTGTGGGGGAGAGGATGTAGGGGGGTGGGGGAGAGGGTGTGGGGGGTGGGGGAGAGGGTCTGGGGGGGTGGGGGGAGAGGGGTCTGGGGGAGTGGGGGAAAGGGTGTGTGGGGGTGGGGGAGAGGGTGTGGTGGTGAAGATGTAGGGGGGTGGGGGGGTGGGGAGGAGGGTGTGGGGGGGTGGGGCAGAGGGTGTGTGGGGGTGGGGGAGAGGGTGTGGGGGAGAGGATGTAGGGGAGTGGGGGAGAGGGTGTGGGGGAGAGGGTGGTGGGGGGTGGGGGAGAGGGGTGTGGGGAGTGGGGGAGAGGGTGTGGGGAGAGGGTGTGGGGGGTGGGGGAGAGGGTGTGGGGAGAGGGGTGTAGGGGGGTGGGGGAGAGGGTGTGGTGGGTGTGGGAGAGGGTGTGGGGGAGAGGGTGTGGGGGGTGGGGGAGAGATTTGTGGGGGGTGGGGGAGAGGGTGTGGGGGGAGAGGATGTAGGGGAGTGGGGGAGAGGGTGTGGGGGAGAGGGTCTGGGGGGGTGGGGGAGAGGGTGTGGGGGTGGGTGGGGGTGTGGGGGGAGAGGGTGTGGGGGAGAGGGTCTGGGGGGGTGGGGGAGAGGGTGTGGGGGAGAGGATGTAGGGGAGTGGGGGAGAGGGTGTGGGGGAGAGGGTCTGGGGGGTGGGGGAGAGGGTGTGGGGGTGGGTGGGGGTGTGGGGGAGAGGGTGTGGGGGAGAGGGTCTGGGGGGGTGGGGGAGAGGGTGTGGGGTGTGGGGGAGAGGGTGTGGGGGGTGGGGGAGAGGGTGTGGGGTGGGTGGGGGGGAGAGGGTGTGGGGGAGAGGGTCTGGGGGGGTGGGGAGAGGGTGGGGGGGTGGGGGAGAGATTGTGGGGGGTGGGGGAGAGGGGGTGGGGGAGAGGATGTAGGGGAGTGGGGGAGAGGGTGTGGGGGAGAGTGTCTTGGGGGGTGGGGAGAGGGTGTGGGTGTGGGTGGGGAGAGGGTGTGAGGGAGAGGGTCTGGGGGGTGGGGGAGAGGGTGTGGGGGAGAGGGTGTGGGGGGTGGGGGAGAGGGTGTGGGGGGTGGGGGAGAGGGGGTGGGGGGTGGGGGAGAGGGTCTGGGGGGTGGGGGAGAGGGTGTGGGGGGGTGGGGGTGAAACCCCGATCGCGAAGCACCGGATGATCCAATGATCAGCCGTGCACCGAGACTCTCACCCTGTCCCCGCCGTGCACTGAAGGAAGGGAGGAGGCAAGGGACGCAGCAGCATGAAGCCGGAGTCACAACCTCCCGCCGTTGTCCCAGGGGTCACTGAGGAGCACTGGAGCAAATTGTAGCATCTCGAGGCATTCTGGCAGGAGATCAGCTGGTTACAGAGAGACTGTTCCCATTGGTGGAAGGGTCGGGAACCAGAGGACACAGATTTAAGGCGATTGGCAGAAGAACCAAAGGCGACATGAGGGAAAACGTTTTTACGCAGCGAGTGGTTAGGATCTGGAATGCGCTGCCTGAGAGGGTGGTGGAGGCAGAATCAATCGTGGCTTTCAAACGGGAATTGGATAAGTACCTGAAGGGGAAAATTGCAAGACTCCTGGGAAAGGGCAGAGAGTGGGACTGGCAGAGAGCCGGCACATGCTCATCGGGCTGAATGGCCTTCCGTGCTGTAACCGTTCTAGGGTTCTACACGGGATATACGGCCCAGAAACTGTCCATTCGGCCCAACCAGTCCATGCCGGCGTTTATGCTCCACTCGAGCCTCCTCCCGTTTTTCCTCATCTAAATCTATCAGCATAACCCTCTATTCCCTTCTCCCCCATATGTTTATCCAGCCTCCCCTTAAATATATCGATACTATTCGCCTCAACCCCTCCCTGTGGCAGCGAGTTCCACATTCTCACCGCTCTCTGGGTAAAGAAGTTTCTCCTGAATTCCCCATTGGATTTGTTGGTTGAACAATGACTTGCACTTACACGGGAAAAGGGCGGGCGGGGGAGTGGGACTGCTTGGATTGCTCTGTCACAGAGCTTGTGCAGGCACCATGGGCCCAATGGCCTCCTTCTGTGCAGTATCATTATATGATTCGATGATGAGCTTCCGTGATGCACAAGAGATGGTTTCCTGCACTAGAATGGGCAGCACCTGGCCTGGCAGCCAGCAGCAATATCGAATATCATCCAATGACCAGTGTAGGCAGTGTGTGTGTGCTGATACCTGGTGCTCTCACACTGCCTCTCGCCCCGCTCTCGCTGTGTGTGACGATTGTGTGACAGTGCAAAATGTCACCTGGGCAGCAGGCCGAGCGGCTGGGATGGGAATTGTAGTACAATCGAGACAAGCCAGGTGTTGTGTACTGGAAGCAAAACTACGCTGACAAGCAAACGTGTCTTTGTCACACAAAACATATTGAGTGGATTTCAGAGTGCATTCGCGACTGTAACCGTTTCACTGAGGTGGTGGCGGGTCACATGCTGCGGGATGGAATCGAGAACACTCGAGTCAAAGGCAGAGTCTCGATTGAGGAGATCTTCGAAGTGCTCCTTCCAGCGGGCCCTGACAGCTCGGTGTCCTTGATGAGTGTTTCCCCGTTCTTGGCCAGGAGTGGGGTGGGGCCTTGGGAATTTGGACCATAGGTGGCCTTGACTGCGGTGAAGAATCCTCGCATATCGTGGCTGTCGGCCAGTTGTTGTATCTCCTGTGCTTTCTCCATCCACCACCTGTTCTTTAGGTCCTGGCTTTTTGTTGTGCCTGAGCCTTGAGACGTCTGTAATGTTGTTTTGCAGTTCCCGAGTTGGGCTGTTGCTTGAGGCTCAAAAATGCTTTGTGCTTGCGATCTATTAGTTCTTCGATCTCCTGATCATTTTCATCAAACCAGTCCTGGTGTTTTCTGGTTGAGTGACCAAGTGTCTCTTCACAGACACTGGTTATAGAGGCCTGGAGGGCAGACCAAGCGCTGTGGGGATTCAGCAACTCAGAGTCATCAAGGCACGCCAGATTGGCTGTGAGGCGCTGGCTGTATAGGGCTCTCTTAGCTGGGTCTTTAAGCGCCCCGGCATTAACTTTTTTGCGGCACTGCTTCTGTTGTCCCCTCTACTTTGGGGCAATGTTAATGTTGATGATGGATCGGATTAGGTGGTGGTCCATCCAGCAGTCGTCAGCTCCTGTCATGGCGCGGGTGATGCGCACATCCTTGCGATCCCTGGCTCGGAAGATGATATAGTCGAGCAGGTGCCAGTGTTTGGAGCCATGATGCCTTGTATTTGACCCTCTGGTGGAACAGGGTTTTGGTGATGAGGAGTTCATGTTCAAAACATTTTGTGGAGAGTCAGCATCGCCTCCAGTGCGCCAGTGCAGCCTTCGGCCGTCTGAGGAAAGGAGTGTTTTCAGACCAGGCCCTCAAATCTACCACCAAGCTCATGGTCTACAGGGCTGTAGTAATACCCGCCCTCCTGTATGGATCTGAGGCATGGACCATGTATAGAAGGCACCTCAAGTCGCTGGAGATGTACCACCAACGATGTCTCCACAAGATCCTGCAAATCCCCTGGGAGGACAGGCGCACCAACATCAGTGTCCTCGACCAGGCTAACATCCCCAGTATTGAAGCACTGACCACACTCGATCAGCTTCGCTGGGCAGGCCACATAGGTCACAGGCCAGATACGAGACTCCCTAAGCAAATGCTTTATGCAGAGCTCCTTCATGGTAAACGAGCCAAAGGAGGACAGTGGAAACGTTATAAGGACATTCTCAAAGCCTCCCTGGTAAAGTGCGACATCACCACTGACACCTGGGAGACCCTGGCCGCAGACCGCCCGAGGTGGAGAAAGTGCTTCCGGGAGGGTGCTGAGCTCTTCGAGTCTCAACGCAAAGAGTGTGAAGAGGCCAAGCGCAGGCAGCGGAAGGAGAGCGCGGCAAACCTCCCTCACCCACCCCTTCCCTCGACGAATATCTGTCCCACCTGTGACAGGGTCTGTGGCTCTCGTATTGGACTGTTCAGCCATCAAGGAACTCACTTTGGGAGTGGAAGCAAGTCCTCCTCGATTCCGAGGGACTGACTATGATGGTGAACTGTTTCACACAGCAGCTCCATCGCATTGTTTATCAACGGTATATTTTAAAGACCCAATCTTCCTCAAAGCCATTACCGCACCCCTGGAATATATGGGAACATAATGTGGGAACGTTTAACAACAACGGGTTTCATTTATAGTAGTGAAACATCGCAAGGCACTTTACAACAACAACAACCTGTATTTATATAGCACCTTTAACGTAGTGAAACGTCGCAAGGCATTTTACAGGAGCATTATGTGATGAGAACTGACACTGAGGCGGAGAGGTTTAGGCAAGAGCATAATCAAACAAAATTAAACACCGAGCCGCTTAACTAGATATTAGGCCAGGTGACCAATGTTCCGTGAGCAGCCACGCAGCGATCCAGGGTCCCCACACACACAGTGCCCCAGGGTCCCCACACACACAGTGCCCCAGGGTCCCCCACACACAGTGCCCCAGGGTCCCCACACACACAGTGCCCCAGGGTCCCCACACACAGTGCCCCAGGGTCCCCCACACACAGTGCCCCAGGGTCCCCCACACACAGTGCCCCAGGGTCTCCACACACAGTGCCCCAGGGTCCCCACACACACAGTGCCCCAGGGTCTCTCCACACACAGTGCCCCAGGGTCCCCACACACAGTGCCCCAGGGTCTCCACACACAGTGCCCCAGGGTCTCCACACACAGTGCCCCAGGGTCCCCACATACACAGTGCCCCAGGGTCCCCACACACAGTGCCCCAGGGTCCCCACACACAGTGCCCCAGGGTACCCACACACACAGTGCCCCAGGGTCCCCACACACAGTGACCCAGGGTCTCCCCACACACAGTGCCCCAGGGTCTCCACACACAGTGCCCCAGGGTCTCCCCACACACAGTGCCCCAGGGTCCCCACACACAGTGCCCCAGGGTCTCCACACACAGTGCCCCAGGGTCCCCCACACACAGTGCCCCAGGGTCTCTCCACACACAGTGCCCCAGGGTCCCCCACACACAGTGCCCCAGGGTCCACACACACACAGTGCCCCAGGGTCTCCACACACACAGTGCCCCAGGGTCTCTCCACACACAGTGCCCCAGGGTCCCCCACACACAGTGCCCCAGGGTCCACACACACACAGTGCCCCAGGGTCTCCACACACAGTGCCCCAGGGTCCCCCACACACAGTGCCCCAGGGTCTCTCCAGACACACAGTGCTCCAGGGTCCCCACACACAGTGCCCCAGGGTCTCTCCACACACACAGTGCCCCAGGGTCCCCACACACACAGTGCCCCAGGGTCCTCACACACAGTGCCCCAGGGTCCCCACACACAGTGCCCCAGGGTCCTCGCTCACAGTGCCCCAGGGTCCTCGCACACAGTGCCCCAGGGTCCTCGCTCACAGTGCCCCAGGGTCCTCGCTCACAGTGCCCCAGGGTCCCCACACACACAGTGCCCCAGGGTCCCCACACACAGTGCCCCAGGGTCCTCGCTCACAGTGCCCCAGGGTCCTCGCTCACAGTGCCCCAGGGTCCCCACACACAGTGCCTAGGGTCTCCACACACAATGCCCCGGAGTCTCCCCACACAGTGCCCCAGGGTCTCCACACACAGTGCCCCAGGGTCTCCACACACAGTGCCCCAGGGTCCTCGCTCACAGTGCCCCAGGGTCCTCGCTCACAGTGCCCCAGGGTCCTTGCACACAGTGCCCCAGGGTCCTCGCTCACAGTGCCCCAGGGTCCCCACACACACAGTGCCCCAGGGTCCCCACACACAGTGCCCCAGGGTCTCCACACACAGTGCCCCAGGGTCTCCACACGCAGTGCCCCAGGGTCTCCACACACAGTGCCCCAGGGTCCCCACACACAGTGCTCCAGGGTCTCCACACACAGTGCCTAGGGTCTCCACACACAGTGCCCCAGACTCTCCCCACACAGTGCCCCAGGGTCTCCACACACAGTGCCCCAGGGTCTCCCCACACAGTGCCCCAGGGTCCACACACACAGTGCCCCAGGGTCTCCACACACAGTGCCCCAGGGTCCCCACACACTGCCCCAGGGTCTCCCTCACACACAGTGCCCCAGGGTCCTCGCACAGTGCCCCAGGGTCTCCGCACACAGTGCCACAGGGTCCTCACACACACAGTGCCCCAGGGTCTCCCACACACACAGTGACCCAGGGTCCCCACACACACAGTGCCGCAGAGTCTCCACACACACAGTGCCCCAGGGTCCCCCCACACACAGTGCCCCAGGGTCTCCACACACAGTGCCCCAGGGTCCCCGCACACAGTGCCCCAGGGTCTCCCACACACACAGTGCCCCAGGGTCCTCGCACAGTGCCCCAGGGTCTCCGCACACAGTGCCCCAGGGTCCTCACGCACACACAGTGCCCCAGGGACCCCGCACACAGTGCCCCAGGGTCTCCCACACACACAGTGCCCCAGGGTCCTCGCACAGTGCCCCAGGGTCCCCGCACACAGTGCCCCAGGGTCCCCACACACAGTGCCCTAGGGTCCCCACACACAGTGCCCCAGGGTCCTCACACACACAGTGCCACAGGGTCTCCCACACACACAGTGCCCCAGGGACCCACACACAGTGCCCCAGGGTCTCCACACACAGTGCCCCAGGGTCCTCGCACAGTGCCCCAGGGTCCCCACACACAGTGCCCCAGGGTCTCCCACACACACAGTGCCCCAGGGTCCTCACACAGTGCCCCAGGGTCCCCGCACACAGTGCCCCAGGGTCTCCCGCACACACAGTGCCCCAGGGTCCTCGCACAGTGCCCCAGGGTCTCCGCACACAGTGCCACAGGGTCCTCACACACACAGTGCCCCAGGGTCTCCCACACACACAATGCCCCAGGGTCCCCACACACACAGTGCCGCAGAGTCTCCACACACACAGTGCCCCAGGGTCCCCCCACACACAGTGCCCCAGGGTCCCCACACACACAGTGCCCCAGGGTCTCCACACACAGTGCCCCAGGGTCTCCACACACACAGTGCCCCAGGGTCCCCACACACACAGTGTCCCAGGGTCTCCCACACACACATTGCCCCAGGGTCTCCCACACACACAGTGCCCCAGGGTCCCCACACACAGTGCCCCAGGGTCTCCACACACAGTGCCCCAGGGTCCCCACACACAGTGCCCCAGGGTCTCCACACACAGTGCCCCAGGGTCTCCACACACAGTGCCCCAGGGTCTCCACACACACAGTGCCCCAGGGTCCTCACACAGTGCCCCAGGGTCCCCGCACACACAGTGCCCCAGGGTCCCCACACACAGTGCCCCAGGGTCCCCACACACACAGTGCCCCAGGTTCTCCACACAGTGCCCCAGAGTCCCCACACACAGTGCCCAGGGTCCCCCCACACACAGTGCCCCAGGGTCGCCACACACAGTGCCCCAGGGTCCCCACACACAGTGCCCCAGGGTCTCCACACACAGTGCCCCAGGGTCTCCACACACAGTGCCCCAGGGTCCCCACACACACAGTGCCCCAGGGTCTCCACACACACACAGTGCCCCAGGGTCCCCACACACACAGTGCCCCAGGGTCTCCACACACAGTGCCCCAGGGTCCTCGCACACAGTGCCCCAGGGTCCTCGCTCACAGTGCCCCAGGGTCCTCGCTCACAGTGCCCCAGGGTCCCCACACACACAGTGCCCCAGGGTCCCCACACACAGTGCCCCAGGGTCCTCGCTCACAGTGCCCCAGGGTCCTCGCTCACAGTGCCCCAGGGTCCCCACACACAGTGCCTAGGGTCTCCACACACAGTGCCCCGGAGTCTCCCCACACAGTGCCCCAGGGTCTCCACACACAGTGCCCCAGGGTCTCCACACACAGTGCCCCAGGGTCCTCGCTCACAGTGCCCCAGGGTCCTCGCACACAGTGCCCCAGGGTCCTCGCTCACAGTGCCCCAGGGTCCCCACACACACAGTGCCCCAGGGTCCCCACACACACAGTGCCCCAGGGTCTCCACACACAGTGCCCCAGGGTCTCCACACACAGTGCCCCAGGGTCCCCATACACAGTGCTCCAGGGTCTCCACACACAGTGCCTAGGGTCTCCACACACAGTGCCCCAGACTCTCCCCACACAGTGCCCCAGGGTCTCCACACACAGTGCCCCAGGGTCTCCCCACACAGTGCCCCAGGGTCCACACACACAGTGCCCCAGGGTCTCCACACACAGTGCCCCAGGGTCCCCACACACTGCCCCAGGGTCTCCCTCACACACAGTGCCCCAGGGTCCTCGCACAGTGCCCCAGGGTCTCCGCACACAGTGCCACAGGGTCCTCACACACACAGTGCCCCAGGGTCTCCCACACACACAGTGACCCAGGGTCCCCACACACACAGTGCCGCAGAGTCTCCACACACACAGTGCCCCAGGGTCCCCCCACACACAGTGCCCCAGGGTCCCCACACACACAGTGACCCAGGGTCTCCACACACAGTGCC
Source organism: Pristiophorus japonicus (assembly GCF_044704955.1). Lineage (NCBI taxonomy): Eukaryota > Metazoa > Chordata > Chondrichthyes > Pristiophoridae > Pristiophorus > Pristiophorus japonicus. The sequence continues at coordinate 830,946 of NC_091991.1, read as the reverse complement.
CCAGGGTCTCCACACACACAGTGCCCCAGGGTCCCCACACACACAGTGCCCCAGGGTCTCCCGCACACACAGTGCCCCAGGGTCCCCGCACACAGTGCCCCAGGGTCCTCGCACAGTGCCCCAGGGTCTCCGCACACAGTGCCCCAGGGTCCTCACGCACACACAGTGCCCCAGGGACCCCGCACACAGTGCCCCAGGGTCTCCCACACACACAGTGCCCCAGGGTCCTCGCACAGTGCCCCAGGGTCCCCGCACACAGTGCCCCAGGGTCCCCACACACAGTGCCCTAGGGTCCCCACACACAGTGCCCCAGGGTCCTCACACACACAGTGCCACAGGGTCTCCCACACACACAGTGCCCCAGGGACCCACACACAGTGCCCCAGGGTCTCCACACACAGTGCCCCAGGGTCCTCGCACAGTGCCCCAGGGTCCCCACACACAGTGCCCCAGGGTCTCCCACACACACAGTGCCCCAGGGTCCTCACACAGTGCCCCAGGGTCCCCGCACACAGTGCCCCAGGGTCTCCCGCACACACAGTGCCCCAGGGTCCTCGCACAGTGCCCCAGGGTCTCCGCACACAGTGCCACAGGGTCCTCACACACACAGTGCCCCAGGGTCTCCCACACACACAGTGCCCCAGGGTCCCCACACACACAGTGCCGCAGAGTCTCCACACACACAGTGCCCCAGGGTCCCCCCACACACAGTGCCCCAGGGTCTCCACACACAGTGCCCCAGGGTCTCCACACACACAGTGCCCCAGGGTCCCCACACACACAGTGCCCCAGGGTCTCCCACACACACAGTGCCCCAGGGTCTCCCACACACACAGTGCCCCAGGGTCCCCACACACAGTGCCCCAGGGTCTCCACACACAGTGCCCCAGGGTCCCCACACACAGTGCCCCAGGGTCTCCACACACAGTGCCCCAGGGTCTCCACACACAGTGCCCCAGGGTCTCCACACACACAGTGCCCCAGGGTCCTCACACAGTGCCCCAGGGTCCCCGCACACACAGTGCCCCAGGGTCCCCACACACAGTGCCCAAGGGTCCTCGCACAGTGCCCCAGGGTCCCCACACACAGTGCCCCAGGGTCCCCACACACAGTGCCCCAGGGTCCCCACACACAGTGCCCCAGGGTCCCCACACACACAGTGCCCCAGGTTCTCCACACAGTGCCCCAGAGTCCCCACACACAGTGCCCCAGGGTCCCCACACACACAGTGCCCCAGGGTCTCCACACACAGTGCCCCAGAGTCCCCACACACAGTGCCCCAGGGTCTCCACACACAGTGCCCCAGGGTCTCCACACACAGTGCCCCAGGGTCCCCACACACACAGTGCCCCAGGGTCTCCACACACACACAGTGCCCCAGGGTCCCCACACACACAGTGCCCCAGGGTCTCCACACACAGTGCCCCAGGGTCCTCGCACACAGTGCCCCAGGGTCCTCGCTCACAGTGCCTCAGGGTCCTCGCTCACAGTGCCCCAGGGTCCCCACACACACAGTGCCCCAGGGTCCCCACACACAGTGCCCCAGGGTCCTCGCTCACAGTGCCCCAGGGTCCTCGCTCACAGTGCCCCAGGGTCCCCACACACAGTGCCTAGGGTCTCCACACACAGTGCCCCGGAGTCTCCCCACACAGTGCCCCAGGGTCTGCACACACAGTGCCCCAGGGTCTCCACACACAGTGCCCCAGGGTCCTCGCTCACAGTGCCCCAGGGTCCTCGCACACAGTGCCCCAGGGTCCTCGCTCACAGTGCCCCAGGGTCCCCACACACACAGTACCCCAGGGTCCCCACACACAGTGCCCCAGGGTCTCCACACACAGTGCCCCAGGGTCTCCACACACAGTGCCCCAGGGTCTCCACACACAGTGCCCCAGGGTCCCCACACACAGTGCTCCAGGGTCTCCACACACAGTGCCTAGGGTCTCCACACACAGTGCCCCAGACTCTCCCCACACAGTGCCCCAGGGTCTCCACACACAGTGCCCCAGGGTCTCCCCACACAGTGCCCCAGGGTCCACACACACAGTGCCCCAGGGTCTCCACACACAGTGCCCCAGGGTCCCCACACACTGCCCCAGGGTCTCCCTCACACACAGTGCCCCAGGGTCCTCGCACAGTGCCCCAGGGTCTCCGCACACAGTGCCACAGGGTCCTCACACACACAGTGCCCCAGGGTCTCCCACACACACAGTGACCCAGGGTCCCCACACACACAGTGCCCCAGGGTCCCCCCACACACAGTGCCCCAGGGTCCCCACATACACAGTGCCCCAGGGTCTCCACACACAGTGCCCCAGGGTCTCCACACACACAGTGCCCCAGGGTCCCCACACACACAGTGCCCCAGGGTCTCCCACACACACAGTGCCCCAGGCTCCCCGCACACAGTGCCCCAGGGTCTCCCACACACACAGTGCCCCAGGGTCCTCGCACAGTGCCCCAGGGTCTCCGCACACAGTGCCCCAGGGTCCTCACGCACACACAGTGCCCCAGGGACCCCGCACACAGTGCCCCAGGGTCTCCCACACACACAGTGCCCCAGGGTCCTCGCACAGTGCCCCAGGGTCCCCGCACACAGTGCCCCAGGGTCCCCACACACAGTGCCCTAGGGTCCCCACACACAGTGCCCCAGGGTCCTCACACACACAGTGCCACAGGGTCTCCCACACACACAGTGCCCCAGGGACCCACACACAGTGCCCCAGGGTCTCCACACACAGTGCCCCAGGGTCCTCGCACAGTGCCCCAGGGTCCCCACACACAGTGCCCCAGGGTCTCCCACACACACAGTGCCCCAGGGTCCTCACACAGTGCCCCAGGGTCCCCGCACACAGTGCCCCAGGGTCTCCCGCACACACAGTGCCCCAGGGTCCTCGCACAGTGCCCCAGGGTCTCCGCACACAGTGCCACAGGGTCCTCACACACACAGTGCCCCAGGGTCTCCCACACACACAGTGCCCCAGGGTCCCCACACACACAGTGCCGCAGAGTCTCCACACACACAGTGCCCCAGGGTCCCCCCACACACAGTGCCCCAGGGTCCCCACACACACAGTGCCCCAGGGTCTCCACACACAGTGCCCCAGGGTCTCCACACACACAGTGCCCCAGGGTCCCCACACACACAGTGCCCCAGGGTCTCCCACACACACAGTGCCCCAGGGTCTCCCACACACACAGTGCCCCAGGGTCCCCACACACAGTGCCCCAGGGTCTCCACACACAGTGCCCCAGGGTCCCCACACACAGTGCCCCAGGGTCTCCACACACAGTGCCCCAGGGTCTCCACACACAGTGCCCCAGGGTCTCCACACACACAGTGCCCCAGGGTCCTCACACAGTGCCCCAGGGTCCCCGCACACACAGTGCCCCAGGGTCCCCACACACAGTGCCCAAGGGTCCCCACACACAGTGCCCCAGGGTCCCCACACACAGTGCCCCAGGGTCCCCACACACAGTGCCCCAGGGTCCCCACACACACAGTGCCCCAGGTTCTCCACACAGTGCCCCAGAGTCCCCACACACAGTGCCCCAGGGTCTCCACACACAGTGCCCCAGGGTCCCCACACACACAGTGCCCCAGGGTCTCCACACACACACAGTGCCCCAGGGTCTCCACACACAGTGCCCCAGGGTCCCCACACACAGTGCTCCAGGGTCTCCACACACAGTGCCTAGGGTCTCCACACACAGTGCCCCAGACTCTCCCCACACAGTGCCCCAGGGTCTCCACACACAGTGCCCCAGGGTCTCCCCACACAGTGCCCCAGGGTCCACACACACAGTGCCCCAGGGTCTCCACATACAGTGCCCCAGGGTCCCCACACACTGCCCCAGGGTCTCCCTCACACACAGTGCCCCAGGGTCCTCGCACAGTGCCCCAGGGTCTCCGCACACAGTGCCACAGGGTCCTCACACACACAGTGCCCCAGGGTCTCCCACACACACAGTGACCCAGGGTCCCCACACACACAGTGCCGCAGAGTCTCCACACACTCAGTGCCCCAGGGTCCCCCCACACACAGTGCCCCAGGGTCCCCACATACACAGTGCCCCAGGGTCTCCACACACAGTGCCCCAGGGTCTCCACACACACAGTGCCCCAGGGTCCCCACACACACAGTGCCCCAGGGTCTCCCACACACACAGTGCCCCAGGGTCCCCGCACACAGTGCCCCAGGGTCTCCCACACACACAGTGCCCCAGGGTCCTCGCACACAGTGCCCCAGGGTCTCCGCACACAGTGCCCCAGGGTCCTCACGCACACACAGTGCCCCAGGGACCCCGCACACAGTGCCCCAGGGTCTCCCACACACACAGTGCCCCAGGGTCCTCGCACAGTGCCCCAGGGTCCCCGCACACAGTGCCCCAGGGTCTCCCGCACACACAGTGCCCCAGGGTCCTCGCACAGTGCCCCAGGGTCTCCGCACACAGTGCCACAGGGTCCTCACACACACAGTGCCCCAGGGTCTCCCACACACACAGTGCCCCAGGGTCCCCACACACACAGTGCCGCAGAGTCTCCACACACACAGTGCCCCAGGGTCCCCCCACACACAGTGCCCCAGGGTCTCCACACACACAGTGCCCCAGGGTCCCCACACACACAGTGCCCCAGGGTCTCCCACACACACAGTGCCCCAGGGTCTCCCACACACACAGTGCCCCAGGGTCCCCACACACAGTGCCCCAGGGTCTCCACACACAGTGCCCCAGGGTCCCCACACACAGTGCCCCAGGGTCTCCACACACAGTGCCCCAGGGTCTCCACACACAGTGCCCCAGGGTCTCCACACACACAGTGCCCCAGGGTCCTCACACAGTGCCCCAGGGTCCCCGCACACACAGTGCCCCAGGGTCCCCACACACAGTGCCCAAGGGTCCCCACACACAGTGCCCCAGGGTCCCCACACACAGTGCCCCAGGGTCCCCACACACACAGTGCCCCAGGGTCTCCACACACAGTGCCCCAGGGTCCCCACACACAGTGCCCCAGGGTCTCCACACACAGTGCCCCAGGGTCTCCACACACAGTGCCCCAGGGTCCCCACACACACAGTGCCCCAGGGTCTCCACACACACACAGTGCCCCAGGGTCCCCACACACACAGTGCCCCAGGGTCTCCACACACAGTGCCCCAGGGTCCCCACACACACAGTGCCCCAGGGTCTCCACACACAGTGCTCCAGGGTCTCTCCACACACAGTGCCCCAGGGTCGCCACACACAGTGCCCCAGGGTCCCCACACACACAGTGCCCCAGGGTCTCCCACACACAGTGCCCCAGGGTCTCCACACACAGTGCCCCAGGGTCTCCACACACAGTGCCCCAGGGTCTCCACACACAGTGCCCCAGTGTCCCCACACACAGTGCCCCAGGGTCTCCACACACACAGTGCCCCAGGGTCTCCACACACACAGTGCCCCAGTGTCTCCCACAACACAGTGCCCCAGGGTCTCCACACACAGTGCCCCAGGGTCCCCACACACAGTGCCCCAGGGTCTCCACACACACAGTGCCCCAGGGTCCCCACACACACAGTGCCCCAGGGTCCCCACACACACAGTGCCCCAGGGTCCCCACACACAGTGCCCCAGGGTCTCCACACACAGTGCCCCAGGGTCTCCACACACACAGTGCCCCAGGGTCTCCACACACAGTGCCCCAGGGTCTCCACACACAGTGCCCCAGGGTCTCCACACACACAGTGCCCCAGGGTCTCCACACACAGTGCCCCAGGGTCCCCGCACAGTGCCCCAGGATCTCCTCACAGCCGGCGTCTCAATACAAAAACCGCGCATGCACCATATAATGTCGGCCCGTGCAGCCCTTTAAAGGGACCACGTGGTGCCAAAACAAAATTAAATGGAAGATGGCAGTTGAGCAAAAGATTGATCGAAGAGGTGGGACTTAAGGAGGCGTCTGAAAGGAGGAAAGAAAAAAAGACTTGCATTTATATAGCGCCTTTCACGACCACTGGGCATCTCAAAGCGCTTTACAGCCAGTGAAGTACTTTTGGAGTGTAGTCACTGTTGTAATGTGGGAAACGCGGCAGGCAATTTACGCACAGCAAGCTCCCACAAACAGCAATGTGATAAAGACCAGATAATCTGTTTCAGTGACGTTGATTGAGGGATAAATATTGGCCCCAGGACACCGGGGATAACTCCTCTGCTGAGAGAGAAATGGAGAGCAGGAGAGTTTAGGGGGGAATTCCCGAGCCTGGGCCCAGAATTAAAGAATGAAAAAATGTAAGAATGAAAGTAAAAGACGGAAAAGATTCTGAGGTGCGTTGTGAAAGAATGTGCGCCTCTCTCGGTGAGATTGAGCGAAGGAGAATGAAAAGGACGTGAGACATTGTTTAATTAACAAACTGTGCCATGCAGACCGTGCCCTCCAGTGACACACTTGACTGAACCCATTGGTGCGGCACTGCTGTGGCAGGCTGAAGGCAGCAAAGGCCGCAGTCTGTCTCTGTGCTTCTGCATGCATGAGGAATTTGTCTCATCTCTCAGGCCACTAGTCTCCTGCTACCTCTATCTGGCAGACGGAGCTCGCAGCACCGGTGTGTACCGTACCGTCGGTGACAGGCCTGGTGTGTGCCCCACCGTCGGTGACAGGCCTGGTGTGTACCGCACCGTCGGTGACAGGCCTGGTGTGTACCGCACCGTCGGTGACAGGCCCAGTGTGTACCGCACCGTCGGGCCTGGTGTGTGCCCCACCGTCGGTGACAGGCCTGGTGTGTACCGCACCGTCGGGCCTGGTGTGTACCGCACCGTCGGGCCTGGTGTGTACCGCACCGTCGGTGATGGGCTTGGTGTGTACCATACCGTCGGTGACAGGCCTGGTGTGTACCGCACTGTCGGTGACAGGCCTGGTGTGTACCGCAGTGTTAATGACCTTTGCTTTCCCACCGCTGGTCCCGTCCATAGCACCTTTGTTTTGTCTGTTTGGTCCGATCTTCTCCCTTACCATGTAATAGCCCTTCTGCGGCTCAGAGAATAAGCTCAAAGCTCATCCTCTGCCTTTGTTCCGACTGCTACATGGCCTGCCACTCTACTTCATCACAGAATGACGGAAGTCCCCTGAACCCCCACCCTTCCCTTGCTTTCCCAGACCTAGCATCCTGATTGAGATTGGGAGCTTCACTCAGGCATTTATTGGGGGCACACAGTGGAACCTGTTAGGTTAGCTATAAAGCAATAACAGAGTAAAGTCACTGCTCACTGTGTACGAGGCAGCGTGGGTCGAAGCTGGGACTGTAACACATCACTTGTCTCAGGTACAGCTCTCCCAGGGTCCCAGGATCAACCTTTGCATAATAGCACTCAATAAAGTACAGTGGGTAATGAGAGTGGGTGTGTGTGAGTGCGTGATGAGTGTGTGTGTACAAGAGAGCGGCAAGAGATCGTGGTGGAGGTGCGGCGAATGAGGGTATGGGGCCCAGAAGAGGCGAGGGCCCAGGGGCAGCACGGGCCAGCCCACACTGTGCGACATGTGTGCGCACTAGGTCCGTGCAGCAGAGCTGGTCTCTAGTCATCCTAGTAAACCCTTGCCATTGGACCAAGACCTAGCTCTGTCACGCCCGTGTGGTGGCTGGTCACCACACGTTCAAAAAATCCACGCACAGGCATCTTCCACCCCCTCAATTGGAGTTCAGGACTGGAACATCGCGTCCTTCATTGAAACATCTGTGAACTCTTGGAAGCAAGTCATCCTCGTTCGAGGGACCGCCTCTGATGATGATGAGACAGCCTGGGGGTGTTTGTGTGTGTGTGCGTATGAGAGAGTGAGTGTGTGAGTGAGTGTGAGAGTGAGTGTGAGTGAGTGTGTGAGTGTGAGAGTGAGTGTGTGAGTGTGAGAGTGAGTGTGAGAGTGAGTGTGAGAGTGAGTGTGTGAGTGTGAGAGTGAGTATGTGAGTGTGAGAGTGAGTGAGAGTGAGTGTGTGAGTGTGAGAGTGAGTGTGTGAGTGTGAGAGTGAGTGTGAGAGTGAGTGTGAGAGTGAGTGTGAGAGTGTGTGTGAGTGTGTGTGAGTGTGTGAGTGTGAGAGTGAGTGTGTGAGTGTGTGTGAGTGTGTGAGTGTGAGAGTGAGTGTGTGAGTGTGAGAGTGAGTGTGAGAGTGAGTGTGTGAGTGTGAGAGTGAGTGTGTGAGAGTGAGAGTGTGTGTGAGTGTGAGAGTGAGTGTGTGAGTGTGAGAGTGAGTGTGAGAGTGAGTGTGAGAGTGAGTGTGAGAGTGTGTGTGAGTGTGTGAGTGTGAGAGTGAGTGTGTGAGTGTGTGTGAGTGTGTGAGTGTGAGAGTGAGTGTGTGAGTGTGAGAGTGAGTGTGAGAGTGAGTGTGTGAGTGTGAGAGTGAGTGTGTGAGAGTGAGAGTGTGTGTGAGTGTGAGAGTGAGTGTGTGAGTGTGAGAGTGTGAGAGTGAGTGTGAGAGAGTGTGTGTCCACCTTTTACACAGCTGACCCAATGCCAATGTATGGCAGAAAGCAAGATAACGGAGATCGAGGAGAGTCGGACGGGGTAAAGAAACTGGTCAATTTTGAAGAACAGTAAAGAAAAACGTAATTGAGGAAAGCAAGGAACTAACTGTCTGCGTTCATTCACCACTCTGATCACTTGCAAACATGGCAGACACGTGCTGGGATAATCTCGGCAGTGTTCTCCCGATCTCCCGTCGTGACTTCAGCGGAGGATCGGCGCAAACAGATGCAGTCCCGCGGTTTCTCCGAGGGTGCTCCCGAGTTACGGCAATAGCTGGCGAGAAACGCTGCCAAGTTTCCAGCTGGTGCTCTTTCCGAATGCTCTGCCAACACAGGGGGCGCGTGGGTCAGCCTGGTTCACTTGGTACACCTCTCATCTCTGAGGGATGTCGAGGGTTCAAAGCACCCACTACCGATCTGAGCATGTATTCTGGGCTGACACGTGCGGGGCGAAATTCGGTACCACCCCAGCTGGGGGAGGTACCAACCACGGTGTGGGGGTTCCTGCGGGAAGCGCAGACATCCCCCCCGCGAGCTGTACTGGGCTTACCGCCACCCCCCCGGGGGGGAATTCCCGTGCTGCAGTTCCTCTCGGGGGCAGGACTGAGGCACAATGTTTCAGCGCTATGCAGAAGGGCGTGTAGCGCTGGTGGAGTGTCGGGGCCCTCCCCTCCCACTGTGCGGGCGGGAGCGGGACCATCGCCGGGGAGCGGGGTGCCAGGCTGCAAGATCGCGGCACGGACTCCGCGATCGACAATCAAGAAGGGCGTGACCTCCTCTTTGATTCCCGCCCCGCGAGCGGTCTACAGGCCACGGCAGCTTGGCGGGACGCGACAGACTTTTCGCTCCAGGGTGAAAACGGGTCGCTACCGGTTACCGCCTCCGCTAAACTCCCGCCGGAGTCGGTAATGGCGCCCGGCACGGGCGGAATGTCGTTCACGCCCTGTTAGCACCCCCGGTGGCGATAACCGGAAGCGCAAACCACCTGAATTATTTCCCCCGTGAGCTTTTACATCTGGGGCCGGGTTTGTGCTGAGAATACAGTAAAATGCCCCAGGACCCAGGCACTGCTCGGTGAAGCTACTCCTGCACATTGCACCGTGGGACTTTTCCCACCCAGACTCGGGGATAAGATGCGAGAGGGGCGATTGTGCCCTCCAGCACAAGTCACTGCCCAGGGGGCAGAATGTAAAGCATTTTACCGATGTGGCCGAGACGGAATGAAGAAAGATTGCGATGTGGTTTAAGATTTCCAGCAGCGAGCTAGCCGCGACACGTGACTTCATTTGTAAGTTATTTGTGTGTCTCGCTTGTGAAAGTGTTTATCAGATCACCCAGTCAGTCACTCAATATCCGAGTATTGCTGGAATCTTGGTATAGTGTGCGGCTGCCAACTGGCCAGTGTAAAATGCCATTCAGTGCCAGAGAGAGAAAGTGTTTCTGGTGAGGTCAATTGTAGCACTTCCAGAGAATTTAGCCTTGGGATCTTAACGATGCACGAAAAGGAGGTGACAATGCTTACACTGCACAGGAAGTTTAGGCACAAGGTAATTGGTCAAATTATTAACTCGTTAAGGCAACGCTATTGAACGGGCTGCATTTTCCATTCTGCGTGAGGGAATAACTGGAATCAGGGCTGGAGTGATGAGGCATTTCTTGTGCGAAGGAGCAGCAGAAAACACTCAGAATTTCCAGTGTAATTACAGGACTGCCACTGAGATGAGGTCAGTGTATATGTACACGCTGCGGATTGACAGCTAGAAAATACCCAGCTGCACATCTTTGGATTTATAACTACATCAACAAGGCAAAGGATATTCCTGCCAATGTAACCACTCTCATCACCTGTACTGCTAGCTCAGACAGGATGTGACGACAATTATCTTTCCTTTGATTTATGTTTGGGTAATAGGCCAAGTCTCGATAAACAGGGAAAAACTTGCATTTAAAAAGCAACTTTCACCATCTAGGGACACCCCGAAGCTCTTCACAGCCAATGAGGTATTTTTTGAAGTGCAGTGATTGTTGTAATCTGCGCACAGCAAGCTCCTCAGTACTGCCCCTCCGACAATGTGGCACTCCCTCAGTACTGCCCCTCCGACAGTGCGGCACTCCCTCAGTACTGCCTCTCCGACAGTGCGGTGCTCCCTCTGCGCTCCCTCAGAACTGCCCCTCTGACAGTGTGGCACTCCCTCAGTACTGCCCCTCTGACAGTGCAGCTCTCCCTCAGTACTGCCCCTCTGACAGTGCGGCGCTCCCTCAATACTGCCCCTCTGACAGTGCGGCGCTTCCTCAGTACTGCCCCTCTGACAGTGCGGCACTCCCTCAGTACTGCCCCTCTGACAGTGCGGCACTCCCTCAGTACTGCCCCTCTGACAGTGCGGCGCTCCCTCAGTACTGCCCCTCTGACAGTGCGGCGCTCCCTCAGTACTGCCCCTCTGACAGTGTGGCACTCCCTCAGTACTGCCCCTCTGACAGTGCGGCGCTCCCTCAGTACTGCCCCTCTGACAGTGCGGCTCTCCCTCAGTACTGCCCCTCTGACATTGCGGCGCTCCCTCTGTGCTCCCTCGGTATGGCGCTGGTGCAGGGTGAATTGCTGACCATGCCCTGCATTACGGATGATGTGGAATGTCCCAGTAATTTATTTCCAGCCAATAAATAATAACTATTTTCAGATGATTGAAGCTACTTGGCATTGTGCTGGTGTATGTGGGAGTTGGGTGATGTATTGTTCAAGCGGTGAAGCTCACAGGCTATTCCCATTGGTTTGATTACATGCCAATAATTCAGAACCCTTGTCGGTCGATGCTGGTTGTGACTCATGCGATGGCTGTGGTTCACAGAATCTGCGTCCCTCACACACGTGCGCTCACCGTGATCCGGCAAGACCAATTATTGCGGCTAATTTCTGTGAGTGTCAGCTTGTCAGCTATTGCCGTCGGCAAACAGCTACCCCTTTACAGACCTGGGCTTCCTGTTCTCGCAGTAAGTTCCTTCCTGAATTCTGAAAGATGCGTGCAGTTTGGTCTCTTTATTTAAGGAGGGATAAACTTGAAGTGGCGGTAGTTCAGAGAAAGTTCATAGAAACATAGAAATTTACAGCGCAGAAGGAGGCCATTTCGGCCCATCGTGTCCGCGCCGGCCGACAAAGAGCCACACGGCCCTCGGTCAGTGGCCCTGAAGGTTACATATAAACCTATGAACAATGACGGAAAGGTAAAGAGCACCCAGCCCAACCAGTGTGCCCCACACAACTGCGACACCCCTTATACTGAAACATTCTACACTCCACCCCAACCGGAGTCATGTGATCTCCTGGGAGAGGCAAAAACCAGATAAAAACCCAGGCCAATTTAGGGAGGAAAAATCTGGGAAAATTCCTCTCCGACCCATCCAGGCGATCGACACTAGTCCAGGAGATCACCCTGGTTGCATTCGATTCCCTGCAATACTTACCATTATATCTGCACCGTCCAACAAAAGGTCATCTCGTCTAATCCCAATTACTGCACTTTAAATGCTCATCCAACCATCTCTTAAAAGTGGTGAGGGTTTCTACATCCACCACTCTTCCAGGCAGCGAGTTCCAGATCCCCAAAACCCTCTGTGTAAAGAAGCCCCCCTCAAATCCCCTCTAAACCTTCCACCAACCAACCAACTTAAAACTATGCTCCCTCGTAAAAGACCCTTCCACCAATGGAAATAGACCCTTACTATCCACTATGTCCAGGCCCCTCAATATTTTGTACACCTCGATAAGGTCTCCTCTCAACCTCCTCTGTTCCAATGAGAACAAACTCAGCCTATACAATCTGTCCTCATAAGTAAGATTCTCCATTCCAAGCAGCATCCTAGTAAATCTCCTCTGCACCCTTTCTAGCACAATCACATCCTTCATATAATACGGCGACCAGAACTGCACGCAGTACTCCAGCTGTGGCCTAACCAAAGTATTATACAATTTAAGCATAACCTCCCTGCTCTTATATTCTATACCTCGGCCAATAAAGGCAAGCATTCCGTATGCCTTCTTAACCACCTTATCCACCTGGTCTGCTACATTCAGGGATCTGTGGACAAGCACTCCAAGGTCTCTTTGTTCATCTACACTATTAAGTGATCTACCGCTTAATGTGTATACCCTTTCGTTATTAGCCCTCCCAAAGTGCATCACCTCACACTTCTCTGAATTAAATTCCATTTGCCACTGCTCTGCCCACCTGACCAGTAGATTGATATCCTCCTGCAGCCCATGACTTTCCTCTTCAGTATCAATCACACGGTCAATTTTAGTGTCATCTGCAAACTTCTTAATCATACTCCCTATATTCAAATCTAAATCGTTGATATATACCACAAAAAGCAAGGGTCCCAGTACTGAGCCCTGCAGAACCCCACTGGAAACATCCTTCCAGTCACAAAAACATCCATCAACCATTACCCTTTGCTTCCTACCTCCAAGCCAATTTTGGATCCAACTTGCCACTTTGCCCTGGATCCCTTGGGCTTTAACCTTCATGACCAGTCTACCATGTGGGACCTTATCAAAAGCTTTGCTAAAGTCCATATATACTACATCATACGCACTACTCTCATCGACCCTCTTGGTTACCTCCTCAAAAAATTCAATCAGGTTATTCAAACACGATCTTCCCTTAACAAATCCGTGCTGACTGTCCCTAATTAATCCTTGCCTTTCCAAATGCAGATTTATCCTGTCTTTCACAACTTTTTTCCAATAATTTTCTCACTACTGAGGTTAGGCTGACTGGCCTGTAATTACTCGGCCTATCCCTTTCTCCCTTCTTAAACAAGGGTACTACAATAGCAGTCCTCCAATCCTCCGGCACCATGCCCAGATCCAGAGATGACTGGAAAATGATGGTCAAGGCCTCTGCTATTTCCTCCTTTACTTCGCTCAACAGCCTGGGATGCATTTCATCCGGGCCTGCGGACTTATCTACTTTCAAAGCTGCTAAACCCCTTAATACTTCCTCTCTCACTATATTTATTTCATCCAGAGTATCACACTCCTCCTCGATAGCAGTATCTGCATTGCCCCTTTCCTTTGTGAAAACAGATGCAAAGTATTCATTAAGAACCCTCCCAACATCTTCCGCCTCCCACACAGATTACCCTCATGGACTCGAATAGGCCCGACGCTTTCTTTAGTTACCCTCTTACTCTCAATATATTTATAGAACATCTGAGGGTTTTCCTTAATTTTACTAGCCAAGAATTTCTTGTGCTCTCTCTTAGCATTCCTAATATCCTTTTTAATTTTGCCTCTTAACTTTCTAGATTCCTCTAACAATTCTATAGTATTTAGCCGTTAGTATGTGACATAGCGTCCCTTTTTTTCTTAATCCTCCCCTGTAAGTCCCTAGACATCCAGGGGGCTCTAGAATTATTTTTCCCAGCCTTTTTCTTTAAGGGCACATGTTTGGCCTGAGCCTTCCGGATCTCCTCCTTGAATGCCTCCCACTGTTCCGACACTGATTTACCCACAAGTAGCTGTTTCCAGTCCACTATGGCCAAATCACTCCTTAACTTAGCAAAATTAGCTTTGCCCCAATTCGGAACATTTATTCCAGGCGTTTTCTTGTCCTTATCCATAACCAACTTGAATCTGACTGAATTATGGTCACTAGCACCCAAGTGCTCCCCCACTAATACCCCTTTCACCTGCCCAGCTTCATTCCCAAAACTAAATCCAAGACCGCCCCCTGTCGTGTTGGGCTTGCTACATACTGACTAAACAAGTTTTCCTGAAAGCATTTCAAGAATTCCGCTCCCTCTATACCCTTCACACTAAATTTGTCCTAATCAATATTTGGGTAGTTAAAATCCTCCACTATTACGACCCTATGGTTTTTGAACTTCACAGCAATTTGCCGACATATTTGCTCCTCAATCTCCCTCCTACTGTTTGGGGATCTATAATACACACCCAGCAGTGTGATCGCCCCTTTTTTATTTTTCAATTCGACCCATATGGCCTCATTTGATGAACCCTCTCACATATCATCTCTTCTCACCGCTGTAATAGTTTCTTTAATCAGTACCACAACCCACTCCCTTTTTACCCCCCTCTTTATCTTGTCTAAAAATCCTGTAGCCAGGAATATTGATCTGCCAAACCTGCCCCTCTTTCAGCCATGTTTCCGTAATGGCGATAATGTCATACTCCCAATATCTACCTGTGCTCTTAGCTCATCCGCCTTATTCACTATACTCCTTGCATTAAAGTATATACCATTCAGCACAGGAAGACCTCCTCACTTACTACTTACTCAGCCCTGTTTCCTCTGTCTTACAGATTCGCTTTCTAGATTCTTGCTATCCAATTTCTGCTTTACTTCCTTCCCTATTGAATTCCTCAGCTTCCCATCCCCCTGCCAAGCTAGTTTAAACTCTCCCCAACAGCACTCGCAAAACTCCCCGCGAGGATATTGGTCCCGGCACTGTTGAGGTGCAACCTGTCCGGTTTGTACAGGTCCCATCTCCCCCAGAAGCTTCAAGAATTTAAAGCCCTCCCTCCGACACCAACTTTCCAGCCATGTGTTCATCCTCTCTATCCTTCTTCTATTCTTGTATTCATTAGCACATGGCACGGGTAGTAACCCGGAGATTACTACCTTTTACATTGAAACATAGAAAATAGGTGCAGGAGTAGGCTATTCGGCCCTTCGAGCCTGCACCGCCATTCAATGAGTTCATGGCTGAACATGCAACTTCAGTACCCCATTCCTGCTTTCTCGCCATACCCCTTGATCCCCTAGTAATAAGGACTACATCTAACTCCTTTTTGAATATATTTAGTGAATTGGCCTCAACAACTTTCTGTGGTAGAGAATTCCACAGGTTCACCACTTTCTGGGTGAAGAAGTTTCTCCTCATCTCGGTCCTAAATGGCTTACCCCTTATCCTTAGACTGTGACCCCTGGTTCTGGATTTCCCCAACATTGGGAACATTCTTCCTGCATCTAACCTGTCTAAACCCGTCAGAATTTTAAGTGTTTCTATGAGATCCCCTCTCATTCTTCTGAACTCCAGTGAATACAAGCCCAGTTGATCCAGTCTCTCTTGATATGCAAGTCCCGCCATCCCGGGAATCAGTCTGGTGAACGTTCGCTGCACTCCCTCAATAGCAAGAATGTCCTTCCTCAAGTTAGGAGACCAAAACTGTACACAATACTCCAGGTGTGGCCTCACAAAGGCCCTGTACAACTGTAGCAACACCTCCCTGCCCCTGTACTCAAATCCCCTTCGCTATGAAGGCCAACATGCCACTTGCTTTCTTAACCGCCTGCTTACCTGCATGCCAATCTTCAATGACTGATGTACCATGACACCCAGGTCTCGTTGCACCTCCCCTTTTCCTAATCTGTCACCATTCAGATAATAGTCTGTCTCTCTGTTTTTACCACCAAAGTGGATAACCTCACATTTATCCACATTATACTTCATCTGCCATGCATTTGCCCACTCACCTAACCTATCCAAGTCGCTCTGCAGCCTCATAGCATCCTCCTCGCAGCTCACACTGCCACCCAACTTAGTGTCATCCGCAATTTTGGAGATACTACATTTAATCCCCTCGTCTAAATCATTAATGTACAATGTAAACAGCTGGGGCCCCAGCACTGAACCTTGTGGTACCCCACTAGTCACTGCCTGCCATTCTGAAAAGTACCCATTTACTCCTACTCTTTGCTTCCTGTTTGACAACCAGTTCTCAATCCATGTCAGCACACTACCTCCAATGCCATGTGCTTTAACTTTGCACATTAATCTCTTGTGTGGGACCTTGTCGAAAGCCTTCTGAAAGTCCAATTATACCACATCAACTGGTTCTCCCTTGTCCACTCTACTGGAAACATCCTCAAAAAATTCCAGAAGATTTGTCAAGCATGATTTCCCTTTCACAAATCCATGCTGACTTAGACCTATCATGTCACCTCTTTCCAAATGCGCTGCTATGACATCCTTAATAATTGATTCCATCATTTTACCCACTACCGATGTCAGGCTGACCGCTCTATAATTCCCTGTTTTCTCTCTCCCTCCTTTTTTAAAAAGTGGGGTTACATTGGCTACCCTCCACTCCATAGGAACTGATCCAGAGTCAATGGAATGTTGGAAAATGACTGTCAATGCATCCACTATTTCCAAGGCCACCTCCTTAAGTACTCTGGGATGCAGTCCATCAGGCCCTGGGGATTTATCGGCCTTCAATCCCATCAATTTCCCCAACACAATTTCCCGACTAATAAGGATTTCCCTCAGTTCCTCCTCCTTACTAGACCCTCTGACCCCTTTTATATCCGGAAGGTTGTTTGTGTCCTCCTTAGTGAATACTGAACCAAAGTACTTGTTCAATTGGTCTGCCATTTCTTTGTTTCCCGTTATGACTTCCCCTGATTTTGACTGCAGGGGACCTACGTTTGTCTTTACTAACCTTTTTCTCTTTACATATCTATAGAAACTTTTGCAATCCGTCTTAATGTTCCCTGCAAGCTTCTTCTTGTACTCCATTTTCCCTGCCCTAATCAAACCCTTTGTCCTCCTCTGCTGAGTTCTAAATTTCTCCCAGTCCCCGGTTCGCTGCTATTTCTGGCCAATTTGTATGCCACTTCCTTGGCTTTAATACTATCCCTGATTTCCCTTGATAGCCACGGTTGAGCCACCTTCCCTTTTTTATTTTTACGCCAGACAGGAATGTACACTTGTTGTAGTTCATCCATGCGGTCTCTAAATGTCTGCCATTGCCCATCCACTGTTAACCCCTTAAGTATCATTCGCCAATCTATCCTAGCCAATTCACGCCTCATACCTTCAAAGTTACCCTTCTTTAAGTTCTGGACCATGGTCTCTGAATTAACTGTTTCATTCTCCATCCTAATGCAGAATTCTACCATATTATGGTCACTCTTCCCCAAGGGGCCTCGCACAACGAGATTGCTAATTAATTCTCTCTCATTACACAACACCCAGTCTAAGATGGCCTCCCCCCTAGTTGGTTCCTCGACATATTGGTCTAGAAAACCATCCCTTATGCACTCCAGGAAATCCTCCTCCACCGTATTGCTTCCAGTTTGGTTAGCCCAATCTATGTGCATATTAAAGTCACCCATTATAACTGCTGCACCTTTATTGCATGCACCCCTAATTTCCTGTTTGATGCCCTCCCCAACATCACTACTACTATTTGGAGGTCTGTACACAACTCCCACTAACATTTTTTGCCCTTTGGTGTTCTGCAGCTCTACCCATATAGATTCCACATCATCCAAGCTAATGTCCTTCCTAAATATTGCATTAATCTCCTCTTTAACCAGCAATGCTACCCCACCTCATTTTCCTTTTATTCTATCCTTCCTGAATGTTGAATACCCCTGGATGTTGAGTTCCCAGCCCTGATCATCCTGGAGCCACGTCTCTGTAATCCCAATCACATCATATCTGTTAACATCTATTTGCACAGTTAATTCATCCACTTTATTACGGATACTCCTTGCATTAAGACACAAAGCCTTCAGGCTTGTTTTTTTAACACCCTTTGTCCTTTTAGAATTTTGCTGTACAGTGGCCCTTTTTGTTCTTTGCCTTGGGTTTCTCTGCCCTCCACTTTTCCTCATCTCCTTTCTGTCTTTTGCTTTTGTCTCCTTTTTGTTTCCCTCTGTCTCCCTGCATTGGTTCCCATCCCCCTGCCATATTAGTTTAACTCCTCCCCAACAGCACTAGCAAACACTCCCCCAAGGACATTGGTTCCGGTCCTGCCCAGGTGCAGACCGTCCGGTTTGTACTGGTCCCACCTCCCCCAGAACCGGTTCCAATGCCCCAGGAATTTGAATCCCTCCCTGCTGCACCACTGCTCAAGCCTCATATTCATCTGCGCTATCCTGCGATTCCTATTCTGACTAGCATGTGGCACTGGTAGCAATCCCGAGATTACTACTTTTGAGGTCCTACTTTTTAATTTAGCTCCTAGCTCCTTAAATTCTTTTCGTAGGACCTCATCCCTTTTTTTACCTATGTCGTTGGTACCAATGTGCACCACGACAACTGGCTGTTCTCCCTCCCTTTTCAGAATGTCCTGCACCCGCTCCGAGACATCCTTGACCCTTGCACCATGGAGGCAACATACCATCCTGGAGTCTCGGTTGCGGCCGCAGAAACGCCTATCTATTCCCCTTACAATTGAATCCCCTATCACTATCACTCTCCCACTCTTTTTCCTGCCCTCCTGTGCAACAGAGCCAGCCACGGTGCCATGAACTTGGCTGCTGCTGCCCTCCCCTAATAAGTCAGCCCCCTCAACCGTACCCAAAGCGGTGTATCTGTTTTGCAGGAAGATGACCACAGGGGACCCCTGCACTACCTTCCTTGCACTGCTCTTCCTGCTGGTCTTCCATTCGCTAGCTGGCTGTGGATCCTTTACCTGTGGTCATTATGTTTGTAATGCACTTATGAATGACTCCACGAGGCAATGTGTTGTGACCTTGGTCCTTTACATGTAACTCCAGAGTGAGGCACAAGCATGGTGAGCAGCCTTTTATACTGGGCCCTGCACACCTATGCAGGTGACCCTCAGATCTCCCACCGCAGTGCCCTCTGGTGGACAGCTTCTGCCACAGGGGCAGGAAACCCTGGTCTCCACCAGTTGCACCCTCTAGTGGTGCCAGCATGGTATATACACATTGTAAACCTTATTTAAAGTACATCAGGTAACAAGTCTCCATATTATGCAACTATACAGTGACTATACAGAGTATATCTATAGTATGCATATATAACAGAGGTCCTACCTTTTAATTTTCTTCCTAGCTCCCTGAATTCTTCCTGTAGTACCTTATCCCTCATTTTACCTATGTCGTTGGTCCCAATATGGACCACGACCTCTAGCTGTTTACCCTCCCCCCCCGCCCCCCCAAGATGCCCTGCGTCTGCTCTGTGACATCCTTGACCCTGGCACCAGGGAGGCACCATACCATTCGGGAGTCAGGTCTACGGCCGCAGAAACGCCTGTCTGTTCCCCTAACTATAGAATCTCCTATCACTAGGGCCCTTTTGTTCCACGTCCCCCCGCCCTGTGCAGTTGAACCACCCGTGGTGCCTTGGAATTGGCTCTGGCTGCACTCCCCATGAGGTTGATTCCAGAGATGAGGGGGTTGTCATATGAAGATAGGTTGAGTAGGTTTGGCCTATACGCCTTGGAGTTTAGAAGACTTAGAGGTGATCTTAATGAAATGAATAAGATTATGAGGGGACTTGACAGGGTAGATGCAGAGAGGATGTTTCCCCTCGTGGCGGAACCTAGAACTAGGGGGCATAGTTTCAGAATAAGGGGCCGCCCATTTAAAATGGAAATGAGGAGGAATTTCTTCTCTCAGAGGTTGGTGAATCTGTGGAATTCTCTGCCTCAGACAGCTGTGGAGGCTGGATCATTGAACATAAGAACATAAGAACATAAGAATTAGGAACAGGAGTAGGCCATCTAGCCCCTCGAGCCTGCTCCGCCATTCAACAAGATCATGGCTGATCTGGCCGTGGACTCAGCTCCACTTACCCGCCCACTCCCCATAACCCTTAATTCCCTTATTGGTTAAAAATCTATCTATCTGTGATTTGAATACATTCAATGAGCTAGCCTCAACTGCTTCCTTGGGCAGAGAATTCCACAGATTCACAACCCTCTGGGAGAAGAAATTCCTTCTCGACTCGGTTTTAAATTGGCTCCCCCATATTTTGAGGCTGTGTCCCCTAGTTCTAGTCTCCCCGACCAGTGGAAACAACCTCTCTGCCTCTATCTTGTCTATCCCTTTCATGATTTTAAATGTTCCTATAAGATTACCCCGCATCCTTCTGAACTCCAACGAGTAAAAACCCAGTCTACTCAATCTATCATCATAAGGTAACCCCCTCATCTCCGGAATCAGCCTAATGAATCGTCTCTGTACCCCCTCCAAAGCCAGTATATCCTTCCTTAAGTAAGGTGACCAAAACTGCATGCAGTACTCCAGGTGCGGCCTTACCAATACCCTATATAGTTGCAGCAGGACCTCCCTGCTTTTGTACTCCATCCCTCTCGCAATGAAGGCCAACATTCCATTCACCTTCCTGATTACCTGCTGCACCTGCAAACTAACTTTTTGGGATTCATGCACAAAGACCCCCAGGTCCCTCTGCACCTCAGCATGTTGTAATTTCTCCCCATTCAAATAATATTCCCTTTTACTGTATTTTTTCCCAAGGTGGATGACCTCACATTTTCATACATTGTATTCCATCTGCCAAACCTTGGCCCATTCGCTTAACCTTGAATATATTTAAGGTGGGGATAGACAGATTTTTGAAAGATAAAGGGGTCAAGGATTATGGGGAGCAGGCAGGGAAGTGGAGCTGAGTCCATGATCAGATCGGCCATGATCTTATTGAATGGTGGAGCAGGCTCAAGGGGCCAGGTGGCCTAGCCTACTCCTGTTCCTATTTCTTATGTTCTTGTGATCTTGTGTTCTGTCCCTTGGAGTAAATCAGGAGAGAAAAAGTTGAATTAAGTGCAGTCCATTAGCCTTTGAGTGCACAATAGCACAGGATGATAGAATCGCGTTGTGTGCTGCCATTATAAGAACGATGGTGGTGCAAAGTGTTATTGGAATGCGTTCCAATGACATCACACAGTCTGAAGTTCAACTCACTCAGGGATTAAAGGGTGGAATTCCGCGGACAGGTGCAGGGACGAGGTTGAGGGGGGATTACGGGTGATCAAATCGAGGTGTTTCAGATGATTAAAGGAGTTGATAAGATAGATCGGGAGAGATTATTGCCTCTGGTGGGGGATGCCCGAAACAATGGGGCGTAACATTAACATGAGAGCCAGGCCGTTACAGGGTGATGTCAGGAAGCACTGCTTCACACACAGGGTGGAAGCAATCTGGAGCTCACTCCCCAAAAACATTGTTGAGGCTGGGGAGGGGCCAACTGAAAATGTCCAGCTCTGATGATTTTTGTTGGGTAAGGGACATGGAACCAAGCCGGGTGGGTGGATTGAGGTCGATGATCAGCCATGATCTCACTGAATGGCAGAGCAGGCTCCACCATTGAATCCATTAACCAATCAAGCAGATAGATGTCGGCTGATGACGATAATGTTAAACCGGCAAAAGTGCCTTCAATTGAAATACAAATGGCAGAAATGTAAAACTGCATACGACTCTCCATACTGCATACACTGTCCCACAAAGTCAAAATCCAGACCATAAAGTCTGCAAAATGGTTAGCAGTGCAACCTCACAGAATCCATATTCAATTGCTCCAAATAAACAGGTCTTACAGTATTAGGGGCCCAAGCATCAGGGAAATCCATGCCAACGTATGTCAAATAGTTGGCGGAAAGTTCTCAGTGCGAGTGGAATTGGTGCTACAGTCAGAAGGTACTATTTTGTGCAGGGAAGGCAGCATTTTAGTTCTGTTTAGAGTTTTCCTCAAGAGAAATCTCTAGTCGTAGTGGTGCGTGTTACGTCCACACGAGTACAAAGAACTGCTTGTAATTTTTCTCCCTCCAGCATTAGTGGCTAGCAGCAGGTTTTGGCCAAGTTAGTACTTTGACTGAATCGCCATTTAGTTTCTCCCAATACTGGCCCAACTTTACAATTCACACACAGATCAAATCTATTGTACCTGACAGTGAAGTCGTTTGGTAAGCTTTTGGAATAAATATTAATTTTCATTTGTGGGATGTGGGCAAGGCCGGTATTTATTGCCCATGAACCGCCTTCTTGAACTGCTGCAGTATATGTGGTGAAGGTCTGTTTGCATAGTGATTTGGTACAATTGAGTGGCCATTTAAGATTTAACCACATTGCTGTGGGTCTGGAGTCACAAATCAGCCAGACCAGGTAAGGGCAGTAGATTTCCTTCCCTGAAGGGTATCACTGATACCCAATAGGTTTTTGCCATAATACATGGTCATTACTGATACTAGCTTTTATTAAATTCCAGATTTATTTAATTAACTGAATTTAAATTCCCCAGCTGCTGTGGGGGGATTTGAACACATGTTTCTGGATCACAAGTCCAGGGGCTCTGGATTACTAGCCCAGTTACATAACCACTACACTGCCATCCCCCAGTAGCATAGTGCTTATGTTACTGGACTAGTAATCCAGTTGCAAAATATTGTAAAACGTCACACTTGAATGCAGTGAGGTGGGTGGCTGACCCCAGCAGTTCTGCGGTGAGCTGTTGGGGAGAGGGTTACTTCTGCAGAACTTGAATGTCCCTTGTGCCCATTCCATCCAGACACGAGAGCTGTTCCTGTTTCTGTCTGCGGCAGAGATGGCCTCTGACAGAAGGTAGGTACTGCAGGGGTTTCAGGGCCAGAGGGATCTCCTGGGCTAGTATGGGTCAGAGAGGAATTTCCCAGATTTTTTCCCTCAAATTGACCTGGGTATTTTGCCTGTTATTTTGCCTTCCCCAGGAGATCTCACGGTTTGGGGTGGGGTGAGGAGTATATGTTGTGATACACAAGGTATCGCGATTGTGAGGGACAGGCTGGATGGACCAGAGGGTCTTTACCTGTCCATCATTGTTCGAATGTTCGAACGTGCAAAGTGCTTGCTGAAGTAAGCAAAGTCTGACCAAAATTTCATTTCAGTTGTGTTGTACAAAGGAAAAAACACGTCAGGGGTAACTTTCAACTTGGGTGGAGCAGAAAGCTGACACTATCAGACCGACCGCCAGTTTTACACGCTAGATGATTTTCCGAGTTAAAAAAAGACTTGCATTTATATAGCGCCTTTCGCCCCCTCGGGATGCCCCAAAGCGCTTTACAGCACTTTCGGAGTGTAGTCACTGATGTAATGTGGGAAACACGGCAGCCAATCTGCACACAGCAAGCTCCCACACACAGCAATGTGATAATGACCAGATAATCTGTTTTAGTGATGTTGGTTGAGGGACAAATTTAAATCTGGGAAGCTTTGTAATCACAATAGCAACAGCTTGTATTTATTGCTCTTTAACGTAGAAACAACGGTCTCAGGACACCTCACACAACACCAACACATAAACAGCAATATTGTGACGTGTGAACCTTTACTCCTGTGTTTGGTGTATTTACATGTGTACCGCATTCCCGAGTTACATTTCAGTTCAGAACAGCTGTGAATTCATAATTCTAAATTTACACTGACATTTACAATTAAGTTCCAGGAACGGCAGCATAGTGGTTATGTGACTGGGCTACTAATCCCAAGCCCTGGACTAATGATCCAGAGACATGAGTTCAAATGCCACCAAGGCAGCTGGGGAATTTAAATTCAGTTCATTAAATAAAAATCTGGAACAAAAAGCTAGTATCAGTAATGGTGACCATGGAACTACCAGATTGGCATAAAAACCCATCTGGTTCACTAATGTCCTTTAGGGAAGGAAATCTGCCGCCCTGACCCGGTCTGGCTGATAGGTGACAGCAATGTGGTTGACTCTTAATGACCCTCTGAGATGGCCCAGTGAGACACTCCGTTGTATAAGGTGGCTCACCACCACCTTCTCAAGGGGCAATTAGGGATGGGCAATAAATGCCGGCCTTGCCAGTGACGCCAACATTTTGTGAATGAATTAAAATTAAAAAGCAAATGGATAAAAATTGGAGAAAGTTGAATGCTGACTGGTGAGTCAGTGCCGTAGAAGCGAACTGAGAAGATGCCTTGCAAATTTGTCTCAGTCCAAAGACATCCTCGCCCTCAAGGAGAGATGTCAGCCGTGGCTCAGTGGGCAGCACTCTCGCCTCTGAGCCAGGGACTTGATCACAAAATCTAGGCTGACACTCCCAGTGCAGTACTGAGGGAGTGCCGCACTGTCGGAGGGGCAGTACTGAGGGAGCGTCGCAATGTCGTAGGGACAGTACTGAGGGAGTGCTGCACTATTGGAGTGGACATTACAGATCCCATGGAACTATTTCGAAAAAGAGGGAGGGAGAGAGAAAACGGGTAATGATAGACCGGTTAGCCTGACATCAGTAGTGGGGAAAATGTTGGCATCAATTATTAAAGATGAAATAGCAGTGCATTTGGAAAGCAGTGACAGGATCGGTCCAAGTCAGCATGGATTTATGAAAGGGAAATCATGCTTGACAAATCTTCTGGAATTTTTTGAGAATGTAACTAGTAGAGTGGACAAGAGAGAACCAGTGGATGTGGTGTATTTGGACTTTCAAAAGGCTTTTGACAAGGTCCCACACATGAGATTGGTGTGCAAAATGAAAGCACATTGTATTGGGGGTAATGTACTGACTGGTTGATATAGAACTGGTTGGCAGACAGGAAGCAGAGAGTTGGGATAAACAGGTCCTTTTCAGAATGGCAGGCAGTGACTAGTGGGGTGCCGCAGGGCTCAGTGCTGGGATCCCAGCTATTTACAATATACATTAATGATTTAGATGAAGGAATTGAGTGTAATATCTCCAAGTTTGCAGATGACACTAAACTGGGTAGCGGTGTGAGCTGTGAGGAGGATGCTAAGAGGCTGCAGGGTGACTTGGACAAGTTAGGTGAGTGGGCAAATGCATGACAGATGTAGTATAATGTGGATAAATGTGAGGTTATCCACTTTGGGGGCAAAAATGCGAAGACAGAATATTATCTGAATGGCGGCAGATTAGGAAAAGGGGAGGTGCAATGAGACCTGGATGTCATGGTACATTAGTCATTGAAAGTTGACATGCAGGTACAGCAGGCGGTGAAGAAGGCAAATGGTATGTTGGCCTTCATAGAAAGGGGATTTGAATATAGGAGCAGGGAGGTCTTACTGCAGTTGTACAGGGCCTTGGTGAGGCCTCACCTGGAATATTGTGTTCAGTTTTGGTCTCCTAATCTAAAGAAGGACGTTCTTGCTATTGAGGGAGTGCAGCGAAGGTTCACCAGACTGATTCCAGGATGGCAGGACTGACATATGAGGGGAGACTGGATCGACTGAGCCTGTATTCACTGGAATTTAGAAGAATGAGAGGGGATCTCATAGAAACATATAAAATTCTGACGGGATGGGACAGGTTAGATGCAGGAAGAATGTTCCCGATGTTGGGGAAGTCCAGAACCAGGGGACACAGTCTAAGGATAAGGGGTAGGCCATTTAGGACTGGGATGAGGAGAAACTTCTTCACTCAGAGAGTTGTTAACCTGTGGAATTCCCTGCCACAGAGAGTTGTTGATGCCAGTTCATTGGATATATTCAAGAGAGAGTTAGATATGGCCCTTACGGCTAAAGGGATCAAGGGGTATGGAGAGAAAGTAGGAAAGGGGTACTAAGGGAATGATCAGCCATGATCTTATTGAATGGTGGTGCAGGCTCGAAGGGCCGAATGGCCTACTCCTGCACCTATTTTCTATGTTTCTGTGTAAGAGCAGGAGGTCCTGGCCAATGGTCACTTCTCAAACAACATCAGTAAAAACAGATGATCGCATTTCTGTGGGAGCTTGCTGTGTGCTAATTGGCTGCTGTGCTTCCTGCATCACAACATTAGGTGTTATTCATTGGCTGTAAAGTACTTTGGGATGGGTTGAGCTTGTGAAAGATGCTGTTATATGTCAGGTGGCAAAGACTTCGTCAGTTGGTATCTGTGACACTGGAGACTGTAATCTTTCTCAGTCCTGACTACTGGTTCTGGAGTAACAATATCATTGAAAAGGTCAACATCTTTTGACCTCTCTTTATTTAGCCATGAGGTGGAAGTTTCCAAGTGGTGGCTTTTGGGCCAAGGCAAGGCGAGGGCCCAGGGGCAGCATGGGTCAGGGGGCAGCGAGGGCCCAGGGGCAGCACGGGTCAGGGGGCAGCACGGGCCCAGGGGAGGCGAGGGCCCAGGGGAAGCACGGCCCAGCCCACACTGCGATATGTGCGTACACTGGGTCCGTGCAGCAGAGCTGGTCTCCAGTCGTCCTGGTTAACCCTTGCCACTGGACCAAGACCTAGCTCTGTCAAGCCCGTGTGGTGGCTGGTGTGCAACGGTCACCCCACGTTAAAAAAATCCACACACAGGCATCTTCCATCCTTCAGGATGTAGTTTGGGATCCGGAATATTAGGTCCTTCATTGAAACACCTGGGAACTCATCCCTTTTTGGAGTGGAAGCAAGTCATCCTCGACTCGAGGGACTGCCTATGATTTGGGCTGCACTAACTGAGGGAGATATTGGGGGGAATTTTAAGATGGATGTGAAGGAGGGTTAAATGGCCAGACATTCGACGTGTATGGGGTGCCCAGCTCCAACCCGCCGACTTCCGGGTTTTACCCGAGGTGGGACAAGGGGCGGGGACTTTAAAAGATTAGGCTGGAAGCCCCTGATTTAATTGAGATTGGACTGTGGCTGGTCGGGTTTCCCAGGCCTCGGGAAACCCGGAGCAGCAGAGAGGGGAGCCCAGCCCCGGGGAGCACTCCTTGTAGGCCAGCAGGAGCAGGAGTGTTTCGTGCCTGCCCCCCAAGCTCCCCCACCATTAGAACCCCCCACCCCCCAAGCTCCCCCACCCCCCCATCATCGGCAGACCCTCAGAGTCGAGGATGACTTGCTTCCACACTAGAAACAAGTTCTCAGGTGACTGAAGACTCCAACACACAGCCCCAGCCCGGCAGAGGTTGAAAAGGCCATCCGACAACTGAAGAACAACAAGGCCTCAGGAGCAGATGGAATCCTCGCCGAATCACCAAAACATGGCGGACAGGCACTACTGGTGTGGGTCCATGACCTCATCTCTCTTATCTGGAAGGAGGAGGTCGTGCCAGAAGATCTCAGAGACGCTGTAACCATTACCACCTTCGAGAAAGGTGACAAGTCCGACTGCGGTAACTACAGAGGAATCTCCCTGCTGTCGGCCACTGGGAAAGTCATCGCTAGAATCCTCCTCAATCGCCTTCTTCCAGTGGCTGAGAACTCCTCCCAGCCGCCTCCCCCAATCACCTAATACAAACCCCTCTCCCAGGAGCGAACCCTCCCCCCAGGGGTCATAGATCTGACCTGTGGATCGGACCCTCCCCCCTGGGGTCAGAGTTCTGACCCTTCCCCCAGGGTTGGGGATTGCACCCTCCCCCGAATGGAAGCCAAGCATGTCACTCATGCTGCCCGGGTGGTGAACCTGTCGATGATGAAAGATGCACAATGTGGTGTTAAAACACAGGGCATGCAGGGAGACCCAGCATTCCGCATTTCCCACATGCTACCGTCTTCCGCCCCCCCCTCCCATTCACTTCCCCCCCTCCCATTCACTGCCCCCCTCTCATTCACTTCCCCCCCTCCCATTCACTGCCCCCCTCCCATTCACTGCCCCCCTCCCATTCACTTCCCCCCCTCCCATTCACTTCACCCCTCCCATTCACTGCCCCCCTCCCATTCACTTCCCCCCTCCCATTCACTGCCCCCCTCCCATTCACTGCCCCCCTCCCATTCACTGCCCCCCTCCCATTCACTGCCCCCCTCCCATTCACTGTACCCCCCCATTCTCTGCCCTCCCCCCCGGTCTCCTCCCTTCCCCTAGTGATATATGGGCGCACCGTGCTCTCAGGGACTGCAACGGTTCGAGAAGGCGACCCACCACCACCTGCTCATGGGCAATAAGTGCTGACCTTGCCAGCGACACACGCCTCTGAACGTGAATTTTTACAAATATGGTTCCGTAAATGCTGCCAGTCCCTCACTCATGTGTCAGCCGGGAACTAAATATCATCAGGCTTGTTCAAGTGTGGAGCGGCATCACATCATTTCCTTCTGAAATTGAAATAATTCTGCTTTGGCTTCTTGTTGGCAAAGGGCCTTTTTTGTGGAGCTGTGCTCTCTGTGTAGCTGAGGGAATTGAGTGTAATATCTCCAAGTTTGCAGATGACACTAAGCTGGGTGGCGGTGTGAGCTGTGAGGAGGACACTAAGAGGCTGCAGGGTAACTTGGACAGGTTAGGTGAGTGGGCAAATGCATGGCAGATGCAGTATAATGTGGATAAATGTGAGGTTATCCACTTTGGGGGCAAAAACACGAGGGCAGAATATTATCTGGATGGTGGCAGATTAGGAAAAAGGGAGGTGCAGCAAGACCTGGGTGTCATGGTTCATCAGTCATTGAAACTTGGCATGCAGGTACAACAGGTGGTGAAGAAGGCAAACGGCATGTTGGCCTTCATAGCGAGGGGATTTGAGTATAGGAGCAGGGAGGTCTTACTGCAGTTGTACAGGGCCTTAGTGAGGCCTCACCTGGAATATTGTGTTCAGTTTTGGTCTCCTAATCTGAGGAAGGACATTCTTGCTATTGAGGGAGTGCAGCGAAGATTCACCAGACTGATTCCAGGGATGGCTGCACTGACCTATGAGGAGAGACTGGATCGACTGGGCCTGTATTCACTGGAGTTTAGAAGGATGAGAGGGGATCTCACAGAAACATATAAAATTCTGACGGGACTGGACAGGTTAGATGCAGGAAGAATGTTCTCGACGTTGGGGAAGTCCAGAACCAGGGGTCACAGTCTAAGGATAAGGGGTAAGCCATTTAGGACTGAGATGAGGAGAAACTTCTTCACTCAGAGAGTTGTTAACCTGTGGAATTCCCTGCCACAGAGAGTTGTTGATGTCAGTTCATTGGATATATTCAAGAGGGAGTTAGATATGGCCCTTACAGCTAAAGAGATCAAGGGGTATGGAGAGAAAGCAGGAAAGGGGTACTGAGGGAATGATCAGCCATGATCATATTGAATGGTGGTGCAGGTTCGAAGGGCTTAATGACCTACTCCTGCACCTATTGTCTATGTTTCTATGTATGTGGCAAAGGAAGGCCCAGTTTGCAAAGGGTTTGAATTTTCTGGCCATGGAGCAGAGCTGAGTCGGACAGTTGGTGTTCTCCGAGATACTGTCTCTGCTTTTTATCATTGAAGGTTTATTTACACAAGTTGTGCAACTTCCCAGATACTACTCATGCTTCTATCTATATCCGGCAAAAAATACTCAGCTTCAATTGAAATTGGGGGTTATTGGTAAAGCATTTATATCGTGCCTTTCGCGACCACCGGAAGTCTCAAAGCGCTTTACAGCCAATGAAGTACTTTTTGAATAGTAGTCACTGTTGTAATGTAGGAAATGCAGCAGCCAATTTGCGCACAGCAAACTCCCACAAACAGCAATGTGATAATGACCAGATAATCTGTTTGCGTGATGTTGATTGAGGGATAAATATTGGCCCCAGGACACCGGGGAGAACTCCCCTGCTCTTCTTCAAAATAGTTTACATACGCCTTACCCGAAAGATGACGGTGCAGCACTCCCTCAGTAATGCCCCTCTGACAGTGCAACTCTCCCTCAGCCCTACCCCTCTGACAGTGCGACACTCCCTCAGTAATGCCCCTCTGACAGTGCAACTCTCCCTCAGTAATGCCCCTCTGACAGTGCAACACTCCCTCAGTACTGCCCCTCTGACAGTGCAACACTCCCTCAGTACTGCCCCTCTGACAGTGCGGCACTCCCTCAGTAATGCCCCTCTGACAGTGCAACTCTCCCTCAGTACTGCCCCTCTGACAGTGCGGCACTCCCTCAGCCCTGCCCCTCCGACAGTGCGGCACTCCCTCAGTACTGCCTCTCCGACAGTGCGGCACTCCCTCAGTACTGCCCCTCCAACAGTGCGGCACTCCCTCAGTATTGCCCCTCCGACAGTGCGGCACTCCCTCAGTATTGCCCCTCCGACAGTGCGGCACTCCCTCAGTACCAACCCTCCGACAGTGCGGCACTCCCTCAGTACTCCCTCAGGACTTGAACCCACAACCTTCTGACTCAGAGGTGAGGGTGAATTGAAGATGAATCTCCTGGACATTGGTCCGAGCAAACCCATGAGGAAAATAATAGGTGCATTCAAATAAATTGCGTTGTTTTCGTTGATTTTCTTGGAACACTTTCAGTTAATTAGTTATAAATGATTGGAGGCGGAGGGGGGCTGTTTGGGTGGGTGGGGTGCTTGGAGGCAGGAGCTGATGTGAAGAGTCCTGAGGAAACACAGGCATCTGGAGTTAGCAACCCTGTTAAGGCTCCAAATTGGACATCAGACCTGCTGCGTTTGTGATTAACAGGACCGCATGCACCTAACCACTTACCTCCTCCCAGTCCCAGATTCACCTGATGCTCCTCCTGCTTCTGTTTTGGTTGCCCCCAAGATAAGCCCACAGGCATTTTTTTAGAGCGGATGCCTGAAAGACCCATTTTCGACTGGGTCTACCCGACTGTCGCTGGTCTTCCTGGGGGCGGAAAACATGCTGCTCCGACAGCGAGGGAATGCTTTGCAGATGACACTATCACGTCGCCGCACATACTCCCCCTTGTGGTGACACATTAAACCACATCGTGAGGATCTGTGTCATGTGACACAAAGTCCTGACGTCACTCTGCACCATCTATGTTTCTTTGGCAAAATAGCATAGGTGGGTTTTAGGGGAAGCCAGATCAGTACATGAGAGAGAAAGGAAAGGAAGGAGATGGGTTAGATGAAGAGGAGTTGGGAGGAGGCTCATGTGGTGTGGACGGGTCGAACGGTCTGTCTCTGTGCTGCAAGTACATGTGAAATGTCACGGACAGGCAATGCCACTGTAGAATGGCGGCCCCTCACAGAGCTGGCTACCCCTCAGAATGGAAAATGTGGGAGAGCTCTTTCTGTCTTGCTCACGTTCCAGGCTGCAATACAAAAGCAGCTCTCCTGCATAACCGTTACAAAGAACGGGCTCTGATGGGAAGACTTCCCATTCCGCAAAGTACCCAACACCAAGCGACCCACCATAGCTAAAGGAAACCGCCCTTTGTACTTGTATAGAGCTCGGTGATCTGTAGTTATGTTGAGCTAAACACAAAGATGTCAACAGCAGATAACTGTGTGTGGTATTTAGTCTACCAAGTTGTGTTTCAAAACATTTAACTAAAATTTGACAAACTAAGGCCAAACCGGGAACAAGAGCTTGGATCCGAAAGTATTGCAACTAATTAGCCAATTTGATTTGAGTTGTTTGGAAACATAATTAAGAAAGACTTGCATTTATATAGCGCCTTTCACGGCCACCGGACGTCCCAAAGTGCTTTACAGTCAATGAAGTACTTTTTGATGTGTAGTCACTGTTGTAATGTGGGAAATGCGGCAGCCAATTTGCGCACAGCAAGCTCCCACAAACAGCAATGTGATAACAATATAATCTCTTTTTTTTAGTGATGTTGATTGAGGGATAAATATTGGCCCCAGGACACCGGGGAGAACTCCCCTGCTCTTCTTCGAAATAGTGCCTTGGGATCTTTTACATCCACCTGAGAGAGCAGACGGGGCCTCGGTTTAACGTCTCATCCAAAAGACGGCACCTCTGACAGTGCAGCGCTCCCTCAGCACTGCACTGGGAGTGTCAGCCTAGATTATGCTCAAGTCCTGGAGCCACTTGAACCCACAATCTTCTGACTCAGAGGCAAGTGTGCTGCCCCCTGAGACACAGCTGACACGGTTTGCAAAGAGAATGGCGAGGATGTGGGAATGGTTGAAGCAGACAGCATTAAAATATTTAAGGGAGGCTTGATACATACATGAGAGAGAAGAGTACAAAGGGGTGTGAGAGCAGGCTGGGAAGCAATAATTAGAATGGGGGAGAATCATGCAGAGCATAAACCAGCATTGACCACTTGGACTTAGTGGCTTGTTTGTGTGCTATAGATTCTATGTGGTTCTATATAGGAGGAGGAAATCTCTCAGGTGGGGCCTTGTTGGGGCGGATTAGAATACCTGTTTGCTCCATTCAGGTTTGAGAGCTAGAATTGGAAAAAAATTCCATTTTCGGTCACTGCCGTGAGAACATAAGAATTAGAACCAAGAGTCGGTCATTCGGCCCCTCGTGCCTGCTGTGCCATTCAATGAGATCAGTGCTGGTCTCCCACTGCAGGGGGGGTTGCTGGTGCTGTTGGGGAGGGTTTAAACTAGCTTGGCCAGGGGAATGGGAACCGGAGAGTAGATTCAGTAGGGAGGGGAGTAAAGCTGGAATTAGAAAGCAAAAATAAAGAAAGTGAGTTTGAAGGAGAGAGGAAACAAGCAGGAAAAAAGTGTAGAAAACAAATTTAAAGGCACTTTGTCTAAAAGCACGTAGCATTCGTAACAAATAGATGAGTTGACGGCACAAATAGAGACAAATGGGTAAGATCTGATAGCCATTACAGAGACATGGTCGCAAGGTGACCAGGACTGGGAATTAAATATTCAGGGGTATTTGACAAGCTGGAAGGACAGACAGAAAGGAAAAGGAGGTGGGGTAGCTCTGTTGATAAAGGATGGAATCGCTGCAACAGTGAGAAACAATATTGGCTCAAATGATCAGGATGTTGAAACAGTTTGAGTGGAGATAAGGAATAATACAGGGAAAAGTCACTGGTGGGCGTAGTCTATAGGCCCCTAACAGTAGCAACTGTGTTGGTCGGAGCATAAACCAGGAAATAGTGGGGGCTTGTAAAAAGGGAACAGCAACAATCATGGGTGATTTTAAACTCCAATATTGATTGGCAAATCAAATTGGTTAGGGTAGCCTTGAGGAAACATAGAAACATAGAAAATAGGAGCAGTAAGAGTTCATAGAGTGCATAAGGGATAGGTTCCTTGAGCAGTATGTAACGGAACCAACCAGGGGGCAGGCTATCTTAGATCTGGTCCTGTGTAATGAGACAGGATTAATAAACAATCTCCTAGTAAAGGATCCCCTTGGAATGAGTGATCATAGCATGGTTCAATTTCAAATTCAGACAGAGGGTGAGAAAGTTGGATCTCTAACCAGCGTACTAAGCTTAAATAAAGGAGACGATGAAGGATTGAGAGCAGAGTTGGCTAAAGTGAACTGGGAAAATAGATTAAAGTGTAGGACGGTTGATGAACAGTGGCATACATTTAAGGAGATATTTCACAACTCTCAAGAAAAATATATTCCAGTGAGGAGGAAAAGGTGTAAGAGAAAAGATAGCCATCCGTGGCTAACTAAAGAAATAAAGGATGGTATCCGATTAAAAACATACAAAGTGGCCAAAACTAGTGGGAGGACAGAAGATTGGGAAGCTTTTAAAAGCCAGCAAAGAATGACTAAAAAAATGATTAAGAAAGGGAAGAATGCAAAAATATAAAATCAGATAGCAAGAGTTTCTATAAGTATATAAAAAGGAAAAGGGTGGCTAAAGTAAATGTTGGTCCCTTAGAGGACGAGACCGGGGAATTAGTAATGGGGAACATGGAGATGGCAGAAACTCTGAACAAATATTTTGTATCAGTCTTTACGGTAGAGGACACTAACAATATCCCGACAGTGGATAGTCAAGGGGCTATAGGGGGGAGGAACTTAACACAATCACAATCACTAAGGAGGTGGTACTCAGTAAGATAATGGAACTAAAGGCAGATAAATCCCCTGGACCTGATGGCTTGCATCCTCGGGTCTTAAGAAAAGTAGCGGCAGGGATTATGGATGCATTGGTTGTAATTTACCAAAATTCCCTGGATTCTGGGGCAGTCCCAGCAGATTGGAAAACTGCAAATGTAACGCCACTATTTAAAAAAGGAGGCAGACAAAAAGCAGGAAACTATAGACCAGTTAGCCTAACATCTGTGGTTGAGAAAATGTTGGAGTCCATTATTAAAGAAGCATAGCAGAACATTTGGAAAAAGCAAAATTCGGTCAGGCAGAGTCAGCATGGATTTATGAAGGGGAAGTCATGTTTGGCAAATTTGCTGGAATTCTTTGAGGATGTAACGAACAGGGTGGATAAAGGGGAACCAGTGGATGTGGTGTATTTGGACTTCCAGAAGGCATTTGTCAAGGTGCCACATAAAAGGTTACCGCAGAAGATAAAAGTTCACGGGGTTGGGGGTAATAGATTAACATGGATAGAGGATTGGCTAACTAACAGAGAACAGAGAGTCGGGGTGAATGGGTCATTCTTGGGTTAGCAATCAGTTCGCAACTTCACCTTCCTGCACTATCCCCATATCCCTTGATTCCCTTAATGTCCAAAACTCTATCGATCTCAATGTCCACAGATGCTGATCCTGGATGAGTGCAAAAGTCTTGATCTACTTAACTATATAAATCGTAATTGGCGCAGGAGTAAATTTAGTCCAAAAGGGGAGTCCAGAATAAGGGAGGCATAAACTTAAATTTCGAGCCAGGCTGTTCAGGGTGATGTCATAAATCACTTCTTCACACAGAGGGTGATGGGAATCGGGAACTCTCTCCTCCCCCCCCCCCGAAAAAAGCGGGGCGGGCGGGGCGGCGGGGGGGGGGGGGGTCAGTTGAAAACTTCACAACTGAGATCGCTAAATTTTTGTTAGGTAAGGGTTAAAGGAATCAAGGCAGGCAGATGGAGTTGAGATACAGAACAACCATGATCTAGTTAAATGGCAAAACTGGTTTGAGGGGCTGAATGGCCCCATCCTGTTCCCATGATCTCAGTGCTTTTGAGGCAGGTTTAATTACTGATCGTGAGATTGTTTTCATCTAGGATTTAAAGACTGTCTGAGGTTTCAGTATTTATATCAATATAAATTAAAGTTATTGCCAAGATACACCATAATCTTTCTTTTGTTTTGTGTCCAGCATTGTGGCCATATCATGGTGGAACACTGATATAGTTGAAGCTTAGGACAATGCTGATTTAGGGATATCTCAGAATGGGAAAAATACACCACGATTGTAAAAGTTTCAGGACTCTGCTGGACAGACAACCAAAAGAAAAGACTTGCATTTATATAGCGCCTTCCACAACCCCAGGCCATCCCAAAGCGCTTTACAGCCAATGAAGTACTTTTTGAAGTGTAGTCGCTGTTGTAATTTTGTGCATCTAGCCACTCAGGGATTATTGAATTCATTGTAAGCAGATTATTTCATATCTGTACCTTCTCATTCGCTTTGATAAGTGTAGTGTGGCTGACTGCATAATGGTAAATAATGCATTTAAATATGCATTTACCCCTGTATCTAATGGAGGAGAGGCAGAGCGATGTAGAGGAAAAAATAGTAATAAATTAGAAATGTCGTCCAGGAACATAGCAGTACAAAGAAAGACTTGCACTTCTGCAGTGCCTCTCACGATCACCGGACGCCCCAATTCACTTTACAGCCAATGAATTAATTTTGAAGTGTAGTCACTGTTGTAATGTGGGAAACACAGCAGCCAACTTGCGCCAGGACACCAGAGGATAACTACACTGCTCTTCTTCGAAATAGTCCCACCGGATCTTTTATAGGATCTGAGAGAGCAGACGGGGCCTCAGTTTAAACGTCTCATCCAAAAGACGGCACCTCTGACAGCGCATCATCATCAGAGGCGATCCCTCAAACGAGGGTGACTCCTTCCACATGAGTTCACTGATGTTTCAATGAAGGACCCGATGTTCCAGTCCTGAACTCCAATCGAAGGGTGGAAGATGCCTGTGCGTGGATTTTTTTAACGTGGGGTGGCCGATAGCCACACGGGATTGACAGAGCTCAATCTTTATCCAGTGGCAAGGGTGAACCAGGACAACTGGAGACCTGCTCTGCTGCACGGACCTAGTGCTCACACATATCGCAGTGTGGGCTGGGCCCGTGCTGCCCCTGGACCCTCGCCTCTTCTGGGCCCCCGTACCCTCATTTGCCGCACCTCCACCACGATCTCTCACCGCTCCTCCGCCACAAACACTCGCCGCACCTCCGCCACGACCCCCCATCGAATCAGAGAGCTGGAGCGGCATGCCACTACAACTTCTAGTGGTGCTCCCTCCGCACTGCACTGCGAGTGTCAGCCTAGATTTATGTGCTCCAGTCTCTAGAGTGGGACTTGAACCCACAACCTTCTGATGCAGGAGTGAGGGTGCGTTGAGTGCACTGCTGAAATTAAATCAATGTGGGTCGATCTTAACTTTGCGCGATAGTGCAAAACAAAGTTGAAAGCAAATCGGCAGCTTGCTTTACACCTCTCCTGATTCTTATTTCCATTAAAGTCAACGGAAATAAAAATGGGGAAGAGAGGTGAAACAGGATTCCGATTCGCTGTTTCTTGTTTTACATGATCGCATCAAGTCAAGATAGAAGCCTAGAATGATACACACAGAAGGAGGCCATTCGGTCCATTGAGCCCGTGCCGGCTCTGTGACAGAGCGATCCAGTTCGTCCCACTCCCCTGTCCTTTCCCCACAGCCCAGCACATTTTCCCCTTCAAGTATTTATCCAATTCTCTTTTTGAAAGTTATAACAACAACAACTTGTATTTATATAGCGCCTTTAACGTAGTGAAACGTCCCAAGGTGTTTCACAGGAGCGTTATGTAGAAATTAGGACAAGTAACCATACGCTTGGTCAAAGAGGTCGGTTTTAAGGAGCGTAGTGAAGGAGGAAAGAGAGGTAGAGAGGCGGAGAGGTTTAGGGAGGGAGTTCCAGAGCTTGGGGCCCAGGCAACAGAAGGCACGGCCACCGATGGTGGAGCGATTATAATCAGGGATGGTCAAGAGGGCAGAATTAGAGGAGCGCAGAGATCTCGGGGGGTTGTGATTGAATCTGTTTCACCCCACCTATCCCGTGAAACCTATTTTTGAGTAGATACCAGATTGCTCTCAGCCAGACATGAAGATATTAAAACGTTGCTACTCCGGAAATTAGTTATGAGGACCAAATCTTTGCAGCAGTTTAGAACACCAATGGGAGCTTCTCATTATTTGCTTCAGGGTAAATGTTACAACTAGCACGCAGTGAATCGTCCGTCCCAGCAAGAGTGCCGAGTGTCATCTTTATTATGTTCCAGTCCAGTTAGGTATCTTCTTCTGGGATATTAAAACCAGCTGGAGTGACAGGAATGACTGAGTGAGTAATGAACAGTAAGAAATCACAAAGGCTGCAGCATTAGTAGTTGCACACAGGAGATTTCCACCTTGTAATCATTCCCTGGTTACTGTGTCACAAATGTTTCTGTCTGAGGACTGAGGCCAGAGCATGTCTGAAAGGGAATGTAAATTGGAGGTGACTGAATGGCCACTGATCAGTGGCCACACAGCTCACCAAATGACCAATGGAGCCTGTGTAAATGTTCCCAGCTTCAGCCCTGAAGAGAGGGTGACGTTTAATTTGGCATCTAGGAACTGGGGTTTTACATCAGATTACACGGGATATACGGCACAGAAATCGTCCATTCGGCCCAACCAGTCCATGCTGGCGTTTATGCTCCACTCGAGCCTCCTCCCGTCTATCCCCATCTAAATCTATCAGCATAACCCTCTATTCCCTTCTCCCCCGTATACTTGTCCAGCCTCCCCTTAAATATATCGATACTATTCGCCTCAACCCCTCCCTGTGGGAGCTGTAATGTATTTGCTTCATAGCAACACATTGCTATTAAGAACTAGTTGGTTTATTAGCAAAGGTTTAACAATCACACGACACATTACCGGTTCATCCACCAGGCTCACAACCACTTGTCCCATCGTGGATCCCCCGAACCCAACTGGCTGGGGTTTTATTGAGTCTTGTGAACATCACGTGACTGGCTAAGCCACTCCCACTCAACAGCTCTACAACTTTTTTAGTTGCATCCTTAAATCAAATGGCCCCTGATTAAAGGAGTAAGTTAGATAACAAACTTTAATACAAGTGCCCCCTAGCTAAAAGGGAGGGGGCACTAAAACCAACAAACTTATACAAATTAAACTTTAGATATTGTGGTTCAAATTCAAATTATGTTCCCAGGGGTGATGATGCATTCCAGTCCCTCCGGCGCCCACCTCTCACGGAAGGCCGCGAGCGTACCGGTGGACACTGCGTGCTCCATCTCCAGGGACACCCTGGCTCGGATGTAACCGCGGAAGAGAGGCAGGCAGTCGGGCTGAACGACCCCCTCGACCGCCCGCTGCCTGGACCGGCTGATGGCCCCCTTGGCCAGGCCCAGGAGCAGTCCTACGAGGAGGCCCTCGGACCTGCCCGCTCCCCTCCGCACAGGGTGCCCGAAGATCAGGAGCGTGGGACTGACGTGCAGCCAGAATTTGAGGAGCAGCCCCTTTAAATATTGGAATAGGGAGCTGCAACCTCGCACACTCAACATAAACATGGAACACGGACTCCTCCAGACCGCAGAAATTACAGGTGGCCTGGGAGTCCCTGAACTGACTTAAAAACTTATTGCACGGGACTGCTCCGTGTCAACAGCTCCACAAATCTATGAGCATCCTCACAGGTGTGTACATTGCAGCCGCGACTGGTGAACTGCTGCAGGAGCCGCCACTGGTTACCGCGGCTCTCCGGTTACCGTGGCTCCCCAGTTACCACGGCTCCCCAGTTACCATGGTTCCCCGGCTCCCTGGTTACTCGGCTCCCCGGTTACGGCGGCTCTCCGGTTACCGTGGCTCCCCGGTTACCACGGCTCCCCAGTTACCACGGCTCCCCGGCTCCCCGGTTACCACGGCTCCCCGGTTACCACGGCTCCCCAGTTACCACGAATCCCCGGCTCCCTGGTTACCGGCCTCCCCGGCTCCCTGGTTACCGCGGCTCCCGGTTACTGTGGCTCCCCGGTTACCCGGCTCCTCGGTTACCGCGGCTCCCCGGTTACCACGGCTCCCCTGTTTACCGCGGCTCCCCAATACTTTCCTCATCAGGCTGGTGGCGCTCTCATTTGCCACGGTCCCGCCATCGGCCTCATTGAGCACCTCCCTGTGCACCGGGATCATGACCCAACCTCGGGCATGATCCAATTTCAGGAAAGGATGAACGGGCTGGGTCTCTTTTCTCTGGAAAGAAGAAGGCTGAGGGGTGAGCTAATAGAGGTCTTTAAAATGATGAAAGGTTTTGATGGAGTGGATACAGAGAGAGTGTTTCCACTTGTGGGGAAGAGCATAACTAGAGGCCATCAATATAAGATAGTCACCCAGAAATCCAATGGGGAATTCAGGAGAAACTTCTTTACCCAGAGAGCGGTGAGAATGTGGAACTCGCTGCCACAGGGAGGGGTTGAGGCGAATAGTATCGATGTATTTAAGGGGAGGCTGGACAAGCGTATGGGGGAGAAGGGAATAGAGGGTTATGCTGATAGATTTAGATGAGGAAAGACGGGAGGAGGCTCGAGTGGAGCATAAACGCCGGCATGGACTGGTTGGGCCGAATGGCCTGTTTCTGTGCCGTATATCCCGTGTGATCCGATGATCTTTTACTCTGCCAGCCCCCTCCCTCTCCCCACCGTTTCTCACTCCTGCGAAAACACTCGAGAGCTGCCGTCACTAGTGGCACAAGGAGTTACAGCGTGTTAGAGCACCTCGGGTGGAAAGGCAGCTGAGGAAAAACACTGAGCTCACTGACTAAGGAAACCGTAACTTCCTGCAATTTTCTGCTCCCTTTTAATCTTTTACCTCACGGTTAGAAGCCAGAAGTCGGACAACCCTGGTTGCCGGTGCCTTCCACGAACTGTGCTATTCTTGGTGCTCCGCCAACCCCCAAGGTCAGTACCCGTGAGCAGCAGGCCAGCTTACTGACAGCCCCGCTCTGTAACCGCGTGTTGGCAGCGGAAAACCAATACAGGCAGGGTTTCGATTACGAGCTTCTGCCGATGTGCTTTCTCCTGACTCACCTTATTATCTGATACTGCCGTAAATGATCCTTTGTGATCTGAAATAGTTCGTAACAGTGACAGCTCATTGAGACCCAAAGTGCCGGTTTGTTGGGAGACTCCCAGAACTGGGTGATGGAGATAATCTAACAGTGAATGTTACCCGTGTCAGCACTGAGTACAGGATTAGGTTAGGATGTGAAACATGTCTTGAGTAATCCTCTGAAGCATATTAAACCCAACACAGAAGAGCCCTGATGGGTATTTTAGACCACACGTGAACACAAGGTCACAGATGTCAGGTTGCGCTTGTGTTCAGTTCTTTAATGAAACAATACAGTTGGTTTGCACTAGTATCCAATCATTGGAGGCAAGTGACATGAAACCGCCGGCTGTTTAATCGTCCTTCACTATTGCATCAGTTACGAGTGGATTCATTGACTCTGCTACAATGTTGTCATACTCATTTTCTTTCTAGGGAATAATTCAGGCTGTTTAGTCAATGTTTGATCCTATTTTCAATAACAAAATGGATCCAGTTCTGTGGAGGACATCAGGACTTCAGGTCCTACTTAAAACCGTTGGCATAAAATTCTCATCCTTGTTTTCCCACATTAAACTGTGACAATTCCAGAAAAGTACTTCATTGGCTGTAAAGCAGTTTGAGACTTTCGGTGGTGGTGAAAGGTGCTATATAAATGCAAGTCTGTCTTTTTCCATGGTCTCACGCCTCCCCCACCATCTCTGTAACCTCCGCCAGCCCCACAACCCTCTGAGATCTCTGCGCTCCTCCAATTCTGTCCTCTTGCCCATCGCTCCACCATTGGTGGCCGTACCTAGCTCCCAAGCTCTGGAACTCCCTCCCTAAGCCTCTCCGCCTCCCTACCTCTCTATCCTCCTTTAAGATGCTCCTTAGAACCTCCCTCTTTGATCTGCCCTAATATCTCCTTGTGTGGCTCAGTGTCACATTTTGCCTGATTATGTTCCTGTGAAGTGCCTCGGGACATTTTGCTTTATTAAAGGCACTATGTAAATGCAAGTTGTGTTTTTAATGGAATAATTAGCATACCTTCCACATGCACAAGGGGCTTCCTACGGCGTATGCCTGTGTAATTATCCTGTGAATTATTGTTAATATAGAAGGAATCGACTCCTTTGTGGGACATGCCCATTTGTCGAGGCAGCTGGGGCAAAAGCCTCTTTTCAAGTTCACCAAAATGAAACCAGTCAATCGTGTCCATATACTCCAAGATTCTTTGTTTGGTCATTGTGGAATGTGACCGATTAGCAGTGTCGACAGGCAGCACACAATCAAGTCAAACTTCAAGTTTAATGGAGCTTAACCAGATTAATTTAGTTCCTTTGCAAGTTGGAGTTAACGATTAATCAAATGCGACTTTTATCTTGACCGTTCCCTGCCATGATAACCTGGGGTCGTCAGGTAAGAGGGGTCAATGAGTGACCTATTATAGGCTCGTGTCTGCGTGAGGCAGGTCTTGATTTCCTGGTGATTAGTTACTGTCAGAACCTAGAAGTTAATGGAATCATTCACTTTATCATCAAACTTCGAAAAAGAAAGACTTGCATTTATATAGCGCCTTTCACGACCACTGGACGTCCCAAAGCGCTTTACAGCCAATGAAGTAATTTTGGTGTGTAGTCACTGTTGTAATGTGGGAAACGCAGCAGCCAATTTGCGCACAGCAAGCTCCCACACACAGCAATGTGACAATGACCAGATAATCTGTTTTAGTGATGTTGATTGAGGGATAAATATTGGCCCCAGGACACCAGTGATAACTCCTCTGCTCTTCTTCGAAATAGTGCCATGGGATCTTTTACATCCACCTGAGAGAGCAGACGGGGCCTCAGTTTAACGTCTCATCTGAAAGACGGCACCTCCGACAGTGCAGCACTCCCTCAGCACTGCACTGGGAGTGTCAGCCTAGAGTTAAATGCTCAAGTTCAAAAGTCCTGCCTCATCCCCCATCCATTTGTTACAAGAGTCACATTGCCGCAGACGGCAGTCCCGTGCCGAGATGATCAATGGTGTGATCCAAGGTCAAAATACACTGCTTGCTGAAGGTCTGAACCCAAACACAAAACGCTCGACAGATACAGCAGGCCAACCAGAATCTGAATAGAGAAAAGGCAATAAATATATATTTATACGGACATATAAAACTGAGGAGCAGGAAAGACCAGCTGGTCCATCAAGCCTGCCCACACATACATTCATAATGGCGAAAAATTACCCCCCCCCTCACTCCCCGCACCAATCCCCCCCCACATCAGACCCCACTCCCCGCGCCTCCATCACCAATCCCCCCCCTCACCAGTCCCCCCCCCACGCCCCTCCTACCAATCCCCCCCACACATCAGTCCACCCCCCCTCACCATCCCCCCCTCACCATCCCCCCTCACCACCCCCCCTCACCATCCCCCCCCTCACCATCCCCCCCCTCACCACCCCCCCTCACCAATCCCCCCCTCACCAATCCCCCCCTCACCAATCCCCCCCTTCACCATCCCCCCCTCACCACCCCCCCCTCACCAATACCCCCCTCACCATCCCCCCCTCACCATCCCCCCTCACCAATCCCCCCCCTCACCAATCCCCCCCCTCACCAATCCCCCCCCTCACCAATCCCCCCCTTACTAATCCCCCCCCTCACCAATCCCCCCCCTCACCATCCCCCCCTCACCATCCCCGCCTCCCTCACCAGTCCCTCCCCACACTCCCCTCCCCCCCTCACCAATCCCCCCCCACATCAGTCCCCCCCCCTCACCAGTCCCTCCTCACACTCCCCTCCCCCCCTCACTAATCCCCCCCTCACCAGTCCCTCCTCACACTCCCCTCCCCCCCTCACTAATCCCCCCCTCACCAGTCCCTCCTCACACTCCCCTCCCCACACCTCACTAATCCCCCCCCTCACCAGTCCCTCCTCACACTCCCCTCCCCCTCACTAATCACCCCCTCACCAGTCCCTCCCCACACTCCCCCCCCCTCACTAATTCCCCCCTCACCAGTCCCTCCTCACACTCCCCTCCCCCCTCACCAATCCCCCCCTCACCAGTCCCTCCTCACACTCCCCTCCCCCCCTCACTAATCCCACCCTCACCAGTCCCTCCTCACACTCCCCTCCCCCCTCACTAATCCCACCCTCACCAGTCCCTCCTCACACTCCCCTCCCCCCCTCACTAATCCCCCCCTCACCAGTCCCTCCTCACACTCCCCTCCCCCCTCACTAATCCCCCCCTCACCAGTCCATCCTCACACTCCCCTCCCCCCCTCACTAATCCCACCCTCACCAGTCCCTCCTCACACTCCCCCCCTCACTAATCCCCCTCTCACCAGTCCCTCCTCACACTCCCCTCCCCCTCACTAATCCCCCCTCACCAGTCCCTCCTCACACTCCCCTCCCCCCTCACTAATCCCACCCTCACCAGTCCCTCCTCACACTCCTCTTCCCCCCCTCACTAATCCCACCCTCACCAGTCCCTCCTCACACTCCCCTCCCCCCTCACTAACCCCACCCTCACCAGTCCCTCCTCACACTCCCCTCCCCCCTCACTAATCCCCCCCTCACCAATCCCTCCCCACACTCCCCTTCCCCCTCACTAATCCCCCCTCACCAATCCCTCCCCACACTCCCCCCCCTCACTAATCCTCCCCTCTCACCAGTCCCTCCTCACACTCCCCTCCCCCCACCTCACTAACCCCCCACCCCTCACCAGTCCCTCCTCACACTCCCCTCCCTCCCTCACTAATCCCCCCCTCACCAGTCCCTCCTCACACTCCCCTCCCCCCTCACTAATCCCCCCCTCACCAGTCCCTCCTCACACTCCCCTCCCCCCTCACTAATCCCCCCCCTCACCAGTCCCTCCTCACACTCTCCTCCATCCTCACTAATCCCCCCCTCACCAGTCCCTCCTCACACTCCCCTCCCCCCTCACTAATCCCCCCCTCACCAGTCCCTCCTCACACTCCCCTCCCCCCTCAGTAATCACCCCCCTCACCAGTCCCTTCTCACACTCCCCTCCCCCCTCACTAATCCCCCCCCTCACCAGTCCCTCCTCACACTCCCCTCCCTCCCTCACTAACTCCCCCCTCACCAGTCCCTCCTCACACTCCCCTCCCCCCTCACTAATCCCTCCCTCACCAGTCCCTCCCCACACTCCCCCCCCCTCACTAATCCTCCCACCTCACCAGTCCCTCCCCACACTCCCCCCCCCCCTCACCAGTTCCCCCACCCCCCCCCTCACCAGTCCCTCCCCACACTCCCCCCCCCCCCCCGTCACCAGTTCCCCCACCCCCCCCCCCTCACCAGTTCCCCCACCCCCCCCCTCACCAGTCCCTCCTCACACTCCCCTCCCCCCTCACTAATCCCTCCCTCACCAGTCCCTCCCCACACTCCCCCCCCCTCACTAATCCTCCCACCTCACCAGTCCCTCCCCACACTC
Source organism: Pristiophorus japonicus (assembly GCF_044704955.1). Taxonomy (NCBI): domain Eukaryota; kingdom Metazoa; phylum Chordata; class Chondrichthyes; family Pristiophoridae; genus Pristiophorus; species Pristiophorus japonicus. The sequence continues at coordinate 786,412 of NC_091991.1, read as the reverse complement.
CCCCCCCCCCCTCACCAGTTCCCCCACCCCCCCCCTCACCAGTCCCTCCCCACACTCCCCCCCCCTCACTAATCCTCCCACCTCACCAGTCCCTCCCCACACTCCCCCCCCCCCCCCGTCACCAGTTCCCCCACCCCCCCCCCCCTCACCAGTACACTACTGACCCTGGGATGGTGAAGTTACAAATGATTCAGTTATTCTCCGTTGAAGCAATTGAGGAGAATGTATTTTAGTGGAACATTTTTTGCCAGAGGGATAAGTTTTGTAAGACAATGGTTTTGCTATAACTTGCCGATATAAGCTGCAGCCTTTCAGACATTATAAAGTTAATTCTTTAAAATAAACTAGATAAACCGAGCTGTTGTGTCTTCACAAACAAACGTCCCTCGCGCATTGATTGCCTGACCTCGGCATTTAATCAGAACCGGATTGATTTCTTATCATCACCCGTCCGGAAAACTGGCGACTGAACTGTTCAAACCGTAGGTTGAGGGATCTCCTGTCTATCTACACAAATCATTCATGTTCCGAGGGATCAAAAGAAAGAAAGACTTGGATTTATACAGGTGAGCGTCTGAAATCCGGAGTTCCAAAATTCGGAATGTTCCGGAATCCGGACACCGGACCGATCCGTGGCGGGGTCGTCCAGAAACTGGAAAATGTTCCGAAATCCGGATTTCCCCCCCTCCTCGGTGGCCCAACCTCACCCTGGCCCCGGCTCTCCCCCACCCCCCCCCCAGCTCCCCCCACTTACCTTGGCTGCCCCCCCCCACTGACTCCCCCCCCTTTACCTCAGCTGCCCCCCTCCCCAGGCTCCCCTCCTCTCCCCCCCCCCTTACCTCAGCTGCCCCCCTCCCCAGGCTCCCCCCCTCTCCCCCCCCTTTACCTCAGCTGCCCCCCTCCCCAGGCTCCCCCCCTCTCCCCCCCTTTACCTCAGCTGCCCCCCTCCCCAGGCTCCCCCCCCCTTACCTCAGCAGCCCCCCTCCCCAGGCTCCCCCCCTCTCCCCCCCCTTTACCTCAGCAGCCCCGCTCCCCAGGCTCCCCCCCTCTCCCCCCCCTTTACCTCAGCTGCCCCCCTCCCCAGGCTCCCCCCCCCCTTACCTCAGCTCCCCCCCTCCCCAGGCTCCCCCCCTCTCCCCCCCCTTTACCTCAGCAGCCCCCCTCCCCAGGCTCCCCCCCTCTCCCTCCCCTTTACCTCAGCAGCCCCCCTCCCCAGGCTCTCCCCCTCTCCCCTCCCCCTTACCTCAGCTCCCCCCCTTACCTCGGCAGCCCGACCCCACCTACTTCGGCCCAGGCAAAGACGTTCCAAAATCCGGAAATACCCGGAATCCGGAACGCCCTCGATACTGAGGTTTCCGGATTTCGGACGCTCAACCTGTAAAGCACCTTTCACAACCACCGGTCGTCCCAAAGCGCTTTACAGCCAATGAAGTACTTTTGGAGTGTAGTCACTGTTGTAATGTGGGACACATGGCAGCCAATTTGATTAAGAAGATAATCGAAGAGCAGTTACTGTTGATGTTTACAACAGTGACAACACTTCAAAAATATTTCATTGGCTGTAAAGCGCTTTGGGACATCCTGAGGTTGAGAAAGGCGCTGTATATACCAGAAGTTGGTGAGTTGTCACCGACCTCCGACCTCCAGCTCCTCGCCGACCTCCGACCTGCAGCTCCTCGCCGACCTCCGACCTCCCGCTGCCGAGTGCGTTACTCCCCTGTGCCCCGCTGATTTCGGATTCAGCTCCAAACTGCGTTTCCGACCTCTGGCCGCTCTCAGCCCTCGTCCGGGCAGGCAAGTGATTGGCTGATTGATTGATAAGTATCTCTCTCTCTCTCTCTCTCTCTCCCTTTTATAACAGAGAAGTTTAATTAGAGAGATGGCAGGGCAGCTCAGTCCTGTGGCGTGCACATCCTGTGGCATGTGGGAAGTCCTGGACGCTTCATGCAGCCTAGACAACCCTGTGTGCAGGAGGTGTCTCCAGCTTCAACTACTCGAGCTCCGCGTTTTGGAGCTGGAGCAGCGGGTGATGTCAATGAGATGCATCCGCAAGGCTGAGAGCTACGTGGACAGCACGTTTCAGGAGGTGGTCACCCCACAGCTTAAAGGCGTGCAGGTAGAGGGGAAGTGGGTGACCACCAGATGTAGTAAGTGTGCTCGGCAGGTAGTGCAGGAGTTCCCCCGTGAGTCCATCTCGCTTTCAAACCGATATTCACTTCTGAGTATCAGTGAGGGCGATGCTGCCTCTGGGGAGTGCAGCCAGAGCCAATTCCAAGGCCCCACGGGTGGCTCAGCTGCACAGGGGAAGGAACAAAGAACACAAGGGCCCTAGTGATAGGAGATTCTATAGTTAGGGGAACGGACAGGCGTTTCTGCGGCCGTAGACATGACTCCCGAATGGTTTTGTGCCTCCCTGGTGCCAGGGTCAAGGATGTCGCAGAGCGGACGCAGGGCATCCTGGGGGGTGGGGGAGGGTAAACAGCTCGAGGTCCTGGTCCAAATCAGGACCAACAACATTGGTAAAATAAGAGATGAGGTCCTACAGGTAGAATTCAGGGAGCTAGGAGAAAAATTAAAGGTAGGACCTGAAAGGCAGTAATCTCCGGGTTACTACCGGTGCCACGTGCTAATGAGTACAAGAATAGAAGGGTAGAGAGGATGAACACATGGCTGGAAAGTTGGTGTAGGAGGGAGGGCTTTAAGTTCTTGAGGCATTGGGACCACTTCTGGGGGAGATGGGACCTGTACAAACCGGACAGGTTGCACCTCAACAGTGCCGGGACCAATATCCTCACGGGGAGTTTTGCTCGTGCTGTTGGGGAGAGTTTAAACTAGCTTGGCATGGGGATGGGAAGCTGAGAACAAATTCAATAGGGAAGGAAGTAAAGCTGAAATTGGAAAGCAAGCATGTAGAAAGTGAATCTGTAAGACTGAGGAAAGAAGGTTTAGTATGTAGTTAGCAAGGAGGTCTTCCTGTGTTGAATGGTATATACTTTAATGCAAGGAGTATAGTGAATAAGGCAGATGAGCTAAGAGCACAGGTAGATATTGGGAGTATGACATTATCGCCATTACAGAAACATGGCTGAAAGAGGAGCAGGTTTGGCAGATCAATATTCCTGGTTACAGGATTTTTAGACAGGACAGAGAGGGAGGGGAGGTTAAAAGCTGGGGGGGCGGGGGGCATCGCGGTATTGATTAAATAAACTATTACAGCGGTGAGGGGGGATGATATGTGAGAGGGATCATCAAATGAGGCCATATGGGTCGAGTTGAAAAATAATAAAGGGGCGATCACACTGCTGGGTGTGTATTATAGACCCCCAAACAGTGGGAGGAAGATAGAGGATCAAATATGTCGGCAAATTGCTGTGAAGTCCAAAAACCATAGGGCAGTAATAGTGGGGGATTTTAACTACCCAAATATTGATTGGGACAATTATAGTGTGAAGGGTATAGAGGGTGTGGAATTCGTAAACTGCATTAAAGAGAACTTTTTTAATCAGTATGTAATAAGACCAACACGACAGGGGGCGGTTCTGGATTTAGTTTTGGGAATGAAGCTGGGCAGGTGGAAGGGGTATCAGTGGGAGAGCACTTGGGTGCTAGTGACCATAATTCAGTCAGATTCAAGGTAGTTATGGATAAGGACAAGAATAGGCCTGGAATAAAAGTCCCAAATTGGGGAAAAGCTAATTTTGCTAAGTTAAGGAGTGATTTGGCCATAGTGGACTGGAAACAGCTACTTGTGGGTAAATCAGTGTCAGAACAGTGGGAGGCATTCAAGGAGGAGATCCGGAAGGCTCAGGCCAAACATGTGCCCTTAAAGAAAAAGACTGGGAAAAATAATTCTAGAGCCCCCTGGATGTCTAGGGACTTACAGGGGAGGATTAAGAAAAAAAGAAATGAAGGTTATAGCCCATGGGATCCAGGGCAAAGTGGCAAGTTGGATTCAAAATTGGCTTGGAGGTAGGAAGTAAAGGGTAATGGTTGATGGATGTTTTTGTGACTGGAAGGATGTTTCCAGTGGGGTTCTGCAGGGCTCAGTACTGGGTCCCTTGCTTTTTGTGGTATATATCAACGATTTAGATTTGAATATAGGGAGTATGATTAAGAAGTTTGCAGACGACACTAAAATTGGCTGTGTGGTTGATAATGAAGAGGAAAGTCATGGGCTGCAGGAGGATATCAATCTACTGGTCAGGTGGGCAGAGCAGTGGCAAATGGAATTTAATTCAGAGAAGTGTGAGGTGATGCACTTGGGGAGGGCTAATGAGGAAAGGGTATACACATTAAGCAGTAGATCAATAAATAGTGTAGATGAACAAAGGGCCCTTGGAGTGCTTGTCCACAGATCCCTGAAAGTAACAGGCCAGGTGGATATGGTGGTTAAGAAGGCATATGGAATGCTTGCCTTTATTGGCCGAGGCTTAGAATACAAGAGCAACAACCACAGGGCATAGATTTAAAGTAATTGGTGGGAGGATTTGAAGGGAAATGTTTTAACCCAGAGGTTGGTGGGGGTCTGGAACTCACTGCCTGAAAGGGTGATAGAGAGTGGTTGGCGCTGAAATAGCCTCCTTCTGTGCTGTAAATTTCTATGATTCTAACATTGGATCGGACTACAACCTTATCGCCCTCTTTCTGCCCTCTACACTTGAATCGAGCAAGACTTTGCACAGGGAATGGAGCAATGTCCTCTCTAAATTTGTTTGTACTGAGCGGGCCACGAATACCTTTAAACGCAACTTTTTCATCATGGAATGATTTACACCACCAGTAACAACTACAGCAACAGCAATCATTTACAAGCAGATACACAGTAATGGTAAATATACACAGTAATGGTAAATATATACAGTAATGGAATATATATATATACAGTAATGGTAAATATATACAGTAATGGTAAATGTACACAGTAATAGAAAATATATACAGTAATGGCATATATACAGTAATGGTAAATATATACAGTAATGGTAAGTATATACAGTAATGGTGTTTACATATATATATACACAGTAATGGTATATATACAGTGATGGTAAATATATGCAGAAATGGTAAATATATATATATATACAGTAATGGTGTGTGTGTATATATATATATATATATACAATGATGGTAAATATATACAGTAATGGTAGGTATATACCAAAGTGGTTTAAAAAATGCTCGGTTATCTGAGGCTTTCAAGTGAGCCTTGCAAGCCCCTCAAGTATCTGCAATATTTATACTTGTAGTTGATTAAGATGTAGTCCCTCGCTCTGGATATATTGCTTGATGTTGCTAGGCTGTTAGTTAATCCATTATTATGCCATGTTAAGCTGAGGTACAGGGATAGCCGTTTTATCGATCCGTTTTATTTTCCAAAGCCCATGTGAAATTGAATGACGTGCTTCAATTTTGAAAAGCCCAAGGTTGTAAATATGGAAGGCAAAAAGATTGCTTGAAATGAAGCGTTGCCGAGTTAACGTCATTATTTTACTTTGCACTCTTTTTATTTTCTCTCTCCGAACTGCATGTCCGATCGGGGCGCGGTTTCACATCTGGAGCTTATTAAGATGATGCCAAGCCTGGATCGTAGCAGCTCTGCCTAACAGCCATATAATGAGTTGTGTGGAAACCCATGTAGAACATGAAAGGAAATTGGTTCATGCTGACTTTATATTGCAAGTACTGAGACAGTAACATCCACATTCTCAACAAGCGTGCAAACAGAGACTTAGTTGGCACTGTGATGGCCATTTGACACGGGCCCAGGAACCACATGAACACGTGCGGGACGGATATACATAGCACTGCCTGCTGTGCCTGACTGCCAATCAGCTTTCCTTTTTACTAATTAAAGAATAGCTTACCGGATATACAGCTGTTTATAATTAGTAAAGAGTGGTGGGAGCCTCAAGGCAGGTGTCAGCCGTGGCTCAGTGGGTTTCGCTAATTGTCTTTGAGCTCTGATCACAAGGTCGTGGGTTCAAGTCCCGCTCCAGAGGCTTGAGCAGCTAAATCTCGGCTGACTCCAGTGCAGTGCTGAGGGAGTGCTGCACTGTCAGAGGTGCCATGTTCTGGAGCCGATAAACCGAGGCCCCATCTGCCCTCTCAGGTGGAAGTAAAAGTTCCAGGATACTATTCCAGAGAGGAGCAGGGGAGTTATCCCTGGTGGCTTGGCCAATATTTATCTCTCAGCTAAACCACTAACAAACAGATAGTCTGGTCATTGTCACATTGCTGTTTGGGGGAGCTTGCTGTGCGCAAATTGGCTGCTGCATTTCCTACATTAACAGCAGCCACAAAAACTTTCATTTATAAAGCACCTAAACATAGTAAAACATCCATCCAAAGGCATTTCACAGGAGAGTTATTGAACACAATTTACACACGAGCCACATAACAGGTATTAGGACAGGTGACCAAAAGCTTGGACAAAGAGGTCAGTTTTAAGAAGCATCTTAAAGGAGGAGAGAGAGGTTTAGGAAAGGAATTTCAGAGCTTAGGTATACTTCAAAAATACTTCATTGTCTGTAAAGCGCTTTGGAACATACTGAGGTCGTGAAAGGCACTAAATAAATTCAAGCACTTTAGTTTCAGTAAAAGAATGGCTTTGCACTGACAATATATAATGGCATGGGTGTAAAATCAAACTTTCTTTTAGTCAGGCATGTGCATGGAAAGCCAACACTTCCGCTTAAAACCAAACCACTGTGGAATGCGTATGTGGACTTTCTGTTTGCCGGAGACTGAGTGCACTCACTCTCTCATTGGAACACACACCTTACTTACCTGACGTTGGGTGCAGGTTGGTAAGAGCCAAGGCCCAGGTGTATTTGGGGCACTGCAAGAGGTTAACTGCCTAAGACCATGCAGCTTCCTGGACCATTGACACATCGGCTTGTAGGGTTAATTGGTGCCAACAAAGTATGGTGTAGACTAGGACGATATTCTCTAGAGTTTAGAAGGAGAGGTGATCTCATTGAAACATACAACATTTCTTAAGTGACAGCATATTCAAGACTACGATCGATAGACAAATGGTATGTTGGCCTTCATTGCAAGAGGGTTTGAGTACAGGAGCAAGGATGTCTTACTCTAGTTATACAGGGCCTTGGTGAGACCACACCTGGAGTACTGTGTGCAGTTTTGGTCTCCTTACCTAAGAAAATATATACTTGCCATAGAGGGAGTGCAGTGAAGGTTCACCAGACTGATTTCTGGAATGGCAGGATTGTCGTATGAGGAGAGATTGGGACGACTAGGCCTGTATTCACTAGAGTTTAGAAGAATGAGAGGGGATCTCATTGAAACGTATAAAATTCTGACTGGGTTGGATAGACTGGATGTGGGGAGGATGTTTTCCCGGGCTGGGAAGTCTAGAACAAAGGGTCACAGTCTCAGGATACGGGGTAGGAAATTTAGGCCTAAGATGAGGAGAAATGTTTTCACTCAGAGGGTGGTGAACCTGTGGAATTCTCTACCACAGAAGGCTGTGGAGGCCAAGTCACTGAATATATTTAAGAGGAAGATAGATAGCTTTCTAGACACAAAAGGCATCAAGGGGTTTGGGGAGAAGGTGGGAATATGGTGTTGAGATAGAGGATCAGCCATGATCATATTGAATGGCTTAGTACTGCTCCTATTTTCTATGTTTCTAGGGGTTTCTATGTTTTGTATATTAAGGGAATTGAGGGATATGGGGATAGTGCAGGAAAATGGAGTTGAGATCGAAGATCTTATTGAATGGCGGAGCAGGCTCCTGCTCCTATTTCTTACGTTCTTATGTTCAAATGGAAAGAATCCTAACCCCAGAGATGGATCTCTACCTCCAGGTCCTATCAATGAGCTGGACTGATGGTCCCACTATCACCCCTGTAGTGCCCTTCAGATCTGCCTGACTCAGGTATTGAATTGTCAAACCCAGATCCAACCCCGAGTTGCCAGGCATGGCACCACGGAGCCAACTTGATGCCAACCACGCCTGGTTTACTCAAACACCCATCCAGGAATGGAGGATGGCCATTGGTTGGATTATTGTCACTAGTTGGTGATTGCAAAAAACAGATTGGTGAGACTTCAGCTAGCCTGACTCGCAGTGATACAGTCAGCTGTGTGACATCAGCAGCTTTCTATTGATGTTTTGCTGCAAATGACGCCCTATGCCTTAGAAAACTACTTCGCTCCTCAAAAACACATCTTCAAAAACTACCACACCATCTCAAAGCATCCTTTCCCTTCCAAAGTCCTTGAACATGTCATTGCCTCCCGAATCCAAATCCCTCTCTCCAGCAACTCCAGTCAAGTTCCACCCGGCCACTGTGCCAAAATATCCCGAGTCAAATCACATTCTCCTCGACTTCCCCGCAGCCTTTCAACCTGTCAATCACACTGTCCACCTGCTCTGCCTCCCTCTCATTGTGCAACTCATTGGCACAGCCCCGCCCATTGCCCCGGCCCCCGCCCACTGCTCCATGCCCACTGCCCCGCCCACTGCCCCACCCACTGCCCCCGCCCACAGCCCCTGCCCCCACCCACTGCCCCGCCCACTGCCCCACCCACTGCCCCGCCCACTGCACCCACCCACTGCCCCTGCCCACAGCCCCTGTCCCCACCCACTGCCCCCGCCCACAGCCCCTGCCCCCGCCCACAGCCCCACCCACTGCCCCGCTCACAGCCCCTGCCCCCACCCACTGCCCCCGCCCACTGCCCCGCTCACTGCCTACGCCCATTGCCCCACCCACTGCCTACGCCCACTGTCCCGCCCAGTGCCCCACCCACTGCCCCGCCCACTGCCCCTGCCCATTGCCCCGGCCACAGCCCCCGCCCACTGCCCCGCCCACTGCCCCACCCACTGCCCCGCCCACTGCCTACGCCCACTGCCCCACACACTGCCCCGCCCACTGCCTACGCCCACTGCCCCACCCACTGCTACGCCCACTGCCCCACCCACTGCCCTGCCCACTGCCTACGCCCACTGCCCCACCCACTGCCCACGCACACTGCCCCCGTCCACAGCCCCTGCCCCCGCCCACAGACCCGCCCATTGCCCCGGCCCCCGCCCACTGCTCCATGCCCACTGCCCCGCCCAGTGCACCCACCCACTGCCCCCGCCCACAGCCCCTGCCCCCACCCACTGCCCCCGCCCACTGCCACTACCCCTGCCCCCACCCACTGTCTCCGCCCACTGCCCCTGCCCACTGCCCCCGCCCCCACCCATTCTCACTGCCCCGCCCATTGCACCTGCCCCGGCCCACTGCCCCCGCCCCCACCCATTCCCACTGCCCCGCCCATGCCCTCGCCCACTGCCCCCATCTGATTCTTACCCCATCCGAACATAGGCAGAGCACCTCCAGCGATAACTTCACTTCCTTCCAATGCCCACTGCCCCCTCCCCCACGCCCTGCCCACTGCCCCAACCCACTGCCCCGCCCCAACACCCCTGCCCCCTCACCCCTCCCTGTTCCCCCCGCTGCCTCACCAGGCAACGACTTGGAGGAGGGTGACTAGATTGGACAGCACCATGACCCAGGTCGGTGATTGGAGCGTGGGCCGGTACAGCAGGAGCGGTGAGGTCGGGGGCGAAGGAGTGGCCAGAGATTGTAGAGCGACTTGTTCGGGGCCCAGGAGAGGCGTGAGTTCGGGGCCCAGGGGCAGCACGGACCCAGCCCACACTGCGATATGTGAGCACACTAGGTCTGTGCAGCAGAGCAGGTCTCCAGTCGTCCTGGTTAACCCTTGCCACTGGACCAAGACCTAGCTCTGTCAAGCCCGTGTGGTGGCTGGTGTGCAACGGTCACCCCATGTTAAAAAAACTCACACACAGGCATCTTCCACCCTTCGGGATGTAGTTCGGGATCCGGAATATTGAAACACCTGGGAACTTTTGTAGAAGCAAATCATCCTCGACTCGAGGGACTGCCGAAGAAGAAGACCCATGGGCAGCAGTGCCTTCAGCCAACAACTCACAAATCTCCTGCCTAATCACCAGCCCCTCACCACCACACTCTCCCGTACCCCACACTCTCTCCCGTACCCCACCACACTCTCCCGTATCCCACACTCTCTCCCGTACCCCAACACAATCTCCCGTATCCCACACTCACTCCCGTACCCCACCACACTCTCCCGTACCCCACCACTCTCTCCCGTACCCCACCACACTCTCCCGTACCCCACACTCTCTCCCGTACCCCACACTCTCTCCCGTACCCCACCACACTCTCCCGTACCCCACCACACTCTCCCGTACCCCACCACACTCTCCCGTACCCCACACTCTCTCCCCTACCCCACACTCTCTCCCGTACCCCACCACACTCTCCCGTACCCCACCACACTCTCCCGTACCCCACACTCTCTCCCATACCCCACCACACTCTCCCGTACCCCACCACACTCTCTCCCGTACCCCACACTCTCTCCCGTACCCCACCACACTCTCCCGTACCCCACACTCTCTCCCGTACCCCACCACACTCTCCCGTACCCCACCACACTCTCTCCCGTACCCCACACTCTCTCCCGTACCCCACCACACTCTCCCGTACCCCACACACTCTCCCGTACCCGACCACACTCTCCCGTACCCGACCACACTCTCCCGTACCCCACCACACTCTCCCGTACCCCACACACTCTCCCGTACCCCACCACACTCTCCCGTACCCCACCACACTCTCCCGTACCCCACCACACTCTCCCGTACCCCACCACACTCTCCCGTACCCCACCACACTCTCCCGTACCCCACACTCTCTCCCGTACCCCGCACTCTCTCCCGTACCCCATACTCTCTCCCGTACCCCACACTCTCTCCCGTACCCCACACTCTCTCCCGTACCCCACACTCTCTCCCGTACCCCACCACACTCTCCCGTACCCCACACACTCTCCCGTACCCCACCACACTCTCCCGTACCCCACACTCTCTCCCATACCCCACCACACTCTCCCGTACCCCACACTCTCTCCCGTACACCACACTCTCTCCCGTACCTCACCACACTCTCCCGTACCCCACCACACTCTCTCCCGTACCCCACACTCTCTCCCGTACCCCACCACACTCTCCCGTACCCCACCACACTCTCCCGTACCCCACACTCTCTCCCGTACCCCACCACACTCTCCCGTACCCCACCACACTCTCCCGTACCCCACCACACTCTCCCGTACCCCACCACACTCTCCCGTACCCCACACACTCTCCCGTACCCCACCACACTCTCCCGTACCCCACCACACTCTCTGCCGTACCCCACCACACTCTCCCGTACCCCACCACACTCTCCCGTACCCCACACTCTCTCCCGTACCCCACACTCTCTCCCGTACCCCACCACACTCTCCCGTACCCCACACTCTCTCCCGTACCCCACACTCTCTCCCGTACCCCACCACACTCTCCCGTACCCCACACTCTCTCCCGTACCCCACACTCTCTCCCGTACCCCACCACACTCTCCCGTACCCCACACTCTCTCCCATACCCCGCCACACTCTCCCGTACCCCACACTCTCTCCCGTACCCCACCACACTCTCTCCCGTACCCCACCACACTCTCCCGTACCCCACCACACTCTCTCCCGTACCCCACCACACTCTCCCGTACCCCACCACACTCTCCCGTACCCCACACTCTCTCCCGTACCCCACACTCTCTCCCGTACCCCACCACACTCTCCCGTACCCCACCACACTCTCTCCCGTACCCCACACTCTCTCCCGTACCCCACCACACTCTCCCGTACCCCACCACACTCTCCCGTACCCCACCACACTCTCCCGTACCCCATACTCTCTCCCGTACCCCATACTCTCTCCCGTACCCCACCACACTCTCCTGTACCCCACCACACTCTCTCCCGTACCCCACACTCTCTCCCGTACCCCACCACACTCTCCCGTACCCCACCACACTCTCTCCCGTACCCCACACACTCCCCCGTACCCCACCACACTCTCCCGTACCCCACACACTCTCCCGTACCCCACCACACTCTCTCGTACCCCACCACACTGTCTCCCGTACCCCACCACACTCTCCCGTACCCCACCACTCTCTCCCGTACCCCACCACTCTCTCCCGTACCCCACCACACTCTCCCGTACCCCACCACACTCTCTCCCGTACCCCACCACACTCTCTCCTGTACCCCACCACACTCTCCCGTACCCCACCACACTCTCTCCCGTACCCCACCACACTCTCTCCTGTACCCCACCACACTCTCCTGTACCCCACCACACTCTCTCCCGTACCCCACACTCTCTCCCGTACCCCACCACACTCTCCCGTACCCCACCACACTCTCCCGTACCCCACCACACTCTCTCCCGTACCCCACCACACTCTCCCGTACCCCACCACACTCTCCCGTACCCCACACTCTCTCCCGTACCCCACCACACTCTCTCCCGTACCCCGCCACACTCTCCCGTACCCCACCACACTCTCTCCCGTACCCCACCACACTCTCCCGTACCCCACCACACTCTCTCCCGTACCCCACCACACACTCTCCCGTACCCCACACTCTCTCCCGTACCCCGCCACACTCTCCCGTACCCCACCACACACTCTCCCGTACCCCACACTCTCTCCCGTACCCCTCCACATTCTCCCGTACCCCACACTCTCTCCCGTACCCCTCCACACTCTCCCGTACCCCACACTCTCTCCCGTACCCCGCCACACTCTCCCGTACCCCACCACACTCTCTCCCGTACCCCACCACACTCTCTCCTGTACCCCACCACACTCTCCCGTACCCCACCACACTCTCCCGTACCCCACCACACTCTCCCGTACCCCACACTCTCTCCCGTACCCCTCCACACTCTCCCGTACCCCACACTCTCTCCCGTACCCCACACTCTCTCCCGTACCCCACCACACTCTCTCCCATACCCCACCACACTCTCCCGTACCCCACACTCTCTCCCATACCCCGCCACACTCTCCCGTACCCCACCACACTCTCCCGTACCCCACCACACTCTCCCGTACCCCACCACACTCTCCCGTACCCCACCACACTCTCCCGTACCCCACACTCTCTCCCGTACCCCGCACTCTCTCCCGTACCCCATACTCTCTCCCGTACCCCACACTCTCTCCCGTACCCCACACTCTCTCCCGTACCCCACACTCTCTCCCGTACCCCACCACACTCTCCCGTACCCCACACACTCTCCCGTACCCCACCACACTCTCCCGTACCCCACACTCTCTCCCATACCCCACCACACTCTCCCGTACCCCACACTCTCTCCCGTACACCACACTCTCTCCCGTACCTCACCACACTCTCCCGTACCCCACCACACTCTCTCCCGTACCCCACACTCTCTCCCGTACCCCACCACACTCTCCCGTACCCCACCACACTCTCCCGTACCCCACACTCTCTCCCGTACCCCACCACACTCTCCCGTACCCCACCACACTCTCCCGTACCCCACCACACTCTCCCGTACCCCACCACACTCTCCCGTACCCCACACACTCTCCCGTACCCCACCACACTCTCCCGTACCCCACCACACTCTCTGCCGTACCCCACCACACTCTCCCGTACCCCACCACACTCTCCCGTACCCCACACTCTCTCCCGTACCCCACACTCTCTCCCGTACCCCACCACACTCTCCCGTACCCCACACTCTCTCCCGTACCCCACACTCTCTCCCGTACCCCACCACACTCTCCCGTACCCCACACTCTCTCCCGTACCCCACACTCTCTCCCGTACCCCACCACACTCTCCCGTACCCCACACTCTCTCCCATACCCCGCCACACTCTCCCGTACCCCACACTCTCTCCCGTACCCCACCACACTCTCTCCCGTACCCCACCACACTCTCCCGTACCCCACCACACTCTCTCCCGTACCCCACCACACTCTCCCGTACCCCACCACACTCTCCCGTACCCCACACTCTCTCCCGTACCCCACACTCTCTCCCGTACCCCACCACACTCTCCCGTACCCCACCACACTCTCTCCCGTACCCCACACTCTCTCCCGTACCCCACCACACTCTCCCGTACCCCACCACACTCTCCCGTACCCCACCACACTCTCCCGTACCCCATACTCTCTCCCGTACCCCATACTCTCTCCCGTACCCCACCACACTCTCCTGTACCCCACCACACTCTCTCCCGTACCCCACACTCTCTCCCGTACCCCACCACACTCTCCCGTACCCCACCACACTCTCTCCCGTACCCCACACACTCCCCCGTACCCCACCACACTCTCCCGTACCCCACACACTCTCCCGTACCCCACCACACTCTCTCGTACCCCACCACACTGTCTCCCGTACCCCACCACACTCTCCCGTACCCCACCACTCTCTCCCGTACCCCACCACTCTCTCCCGTACCCCACCACACTCTCCCGTACCCCACCACACTCTCTCCCGTACCCCACCACACTCTCTCCTGTACCCCACCACACTCTCCCGTACCCCACCACACTCTCTCCCGTACCCCACCACACTCTCTCCTGTACCCCACCACACTCTCCTGTACCCCACCACACTCTCTCCCGTACCCCACACTCTCTCCCGTACCCCACCACACTCTCCCGTACCCCACCACACTCTCCCGTACCCCACCACACTCTCTCCCGTACCCCACCACACTCTCCCGTACCCCACCACACTCTCCCGTACCCCACACTCTCTCCCGTACCCCACCACACTCTCTCCCGTACCCCGCCACACTCTCCCGTACCCCACCACACTCTCTCCCGTACCCCACCACACTCTCCCGTACCCCACCACACTCTCTCCCGTACCCCACCACACACTCTCCCGTACCCCACACTCTCTCCCGTACCCCGCCACACTCTCCCGTACCCCACCACACACTCTCCCGTACCCCACACTCTCTCCCGTACCCCTCCACATTCTCCCGTACCCCACACTCTCTCCCGTACCCCTCCACACTCTCCCGTACCCCACACTCTCTCCCGTACCCCGCCACACTCTCCCGTACCCCACCACACTCTCTCCCGTACCCCACCACACTCTCTCCTGTACCCCACCACACTCTCCCGTACCCCACCACACTCTCCCGTACCCCACCACACTCTCCCGTACCCCACACTCTCTCCCGTACCCCTCCACACTCTCCCGTACCCCACACTCTCTCCCGTACCCCACACTCTCTCCCGTACCCCACCACACTCTCTCCCATACCCCACCACACTCTCCCGTACCCCACACTCTCTCCCATACCCCGCCACACTCTCCCGTACCCCACCACACTCTCTCCTGTACCCCACCACACTCTCTCCTGTACCCCACCACACTCTCCCGTATCCCACCACACTCTCTCCCGTACCCCACCACACTCTCTCCCGTACCCCACCACACTCTCTCCCGTACCCCACCACACTCTCCCGTACCCCACCACACTCTCCCGTACCCCACCACACTCTCCTGTACCCCACCACACACTCTCCCTTACCCCACCACACTCTCTCCCGTACCCCACCACACTCTCTCCCGTACCCCACCACACTCTCTCCCGTACCCCACCACACTCTCTCTCGTACCCCACCACACTCTCCCGTACCCCACCACACTCTCTCCCGTACCCCACACACTCTCCCGTACCCCACCACACTCTCTCTCGTACCCCACCACACTCTCTCCCGTACCCCACCACACTCTCTCCCGTACCCCACCACACACTCTCCCGTACCCCACCACACTCTCTCCCGTACCCCACCACACTCTCCCGTACCTCACCACACTCTCTCCCGTACCCCACACACTCTCCCGTACCCCACCACACACTCTCCCGTACCCCACCACACTCTCCCGTACCCCACCACACTCTCTCCCGTAGCCCACCACACTCTCTCCTGTACCCCACCACACTCTCCCGTACCCCACGCACTCTCCCGTACCCCACCACACTCTCTTCTGTACCCCACCACACTCTCTTCTGTACCCCACCACACTCTCCCGTACCCCACCACACTCTCCCGTACCCCACCACACTCTCCCGTACCCCACCACACTCTCCCGTACCCCACCACACTCTCTCCCGTACCCCACACACTCTCTCCCGTACCCCACACACACTCTCCCGTACCCCACCACACTCTCCTGTACCCCACCACACTCTCTCCCGTACCCCACCACACTCTCTCCCGTACCCCACCACACTCTCCCGTACCCCAGCACACTCTCTCCCTTACCCCACCACACTCTCCTGTACCCCACCACACTCTCTCCCATACCACGCCACACTCTCTCCCGTACCCCACACACTCTCTCCCGTACCCCACCGCACTCTCTCCCATACCCCACCACACTCTCTCCCGTACCCCACCACACTCTCTCCCGTACCCCACAACACTCTCTCCCGTACCCCACCAATGGTCATCCCCCTGCAAAACAGATACACCGCTTTGGGTACTGTTGAGGGGGATGACTCATCGGGGGGAGCAACAGCAGCCAAGTTCATGGCACCGTGGGTGGCCCTGTTGCACAGGAGGGCAGGAAAAAGAGTGGGAGAGCGATAGTGATATGGGATTCGATTGTAAGGGGAATAGATAGGCGTTTCTGCGGTCGCAACCGAGACTCCAGGATGGTATGTTGCCTCCCTGGTGCAAGGGTCAAGGATATCTTGGAGCAGGTGCAGGACATTCTGAAAAGGGAGGAAGAACAGCCAGTTGTCGTGGTGCATATAGGTAAAAAATGGGATGAGGTCCTTCAAGAGGCGGAGTGGCGTTGCTAGTTAACGAGGAAATTAATGCAATAGTAAGGAGGGACATTAGCCTGGATGATGTGGAATCGGTATGGGTGGAGCTGCGGAATACCAAAGGGCAGAAAACGCTAGTGGGAGTTGTGTACAGACCACCAAACAGTAGTAGTGAGGTTGGGGACAGCATCAAACAGGAAATAAGGGAGGTGTGCAATAAAGGTACAGCAGTTAGCATGGGCGACTTTAATCGACATATTTATAGGGCTAACCAAACTGGTAGCAATGCAGTGGAGCAGGATTTCCTGGAGTGTATTAGGGATGGTTTTCTAGACCAATATGTCGAGGAACCAACTAGAGGGCTGGCCATCCTAGACTGGCTGATGTGTAATGCGAAGGGACTAATTAGCAATCTTGTTGTGCGAGGCCCCTTGTGGAAGAGTGTCCATAATATGGTAGCATTCTTTATTAAGATGGAGAGTGACACAGTTAATTCAGAAACTAGGGTCCTGAACTTAAGGAAAGGTAACTTCGATGGTATGAGGCGTGAATTGGCTAGAATAGACTGGGAAATGATACTTAAAGGGTTGACGGTGGATAAGCAATGGCAAACATTTAAAGATCACATGGATGAACTTCAGCAATTGTACATCCCTGCCTGGAATAAAAATAAAACGGGGAAGGCTCAACCGTGGCTAACAAGGGAAATTAAGGATAGTGTTAAATCCAAGGAAGAGGCATATAAATTGGCCAGAAAAAGCAACAAACCTGAGGACTGGGAGAAATTTAGAATTCAACAGAGGAGGACTAAGGGTTTAATTAAGAAGAGGAAAATAGAGTACGAGAGGAAGCTTGCAGGGAACATAAAAACTGACTGCAAAAGCTTCTATAAGTATGTGAAGAGAAAAAGATTAGTGAAGACAAACGTAGGTCCCTTGCAGTCGGATTCAGGTGAATTTATAATGTGGAACAAAGAAATGGCAGACCAATTGAACAAATACTTCGGTTCTGTCTTCACGAAGGAAGACACAAATAACCTTCCGAATGTACTAGAGGGCAATGGGTCTAGTGAGAAGGAGGAACTGAAGGATATCCTTATTAGGCGGGAAATTGTGTTAGGGAAATTGATGGGATTGAAGGCCGATAAATCCCGGGGCCTGATAGTCTGCATCCCAGAGTACTTAAGGAAGTGGCCCTAGAAGTAGTGGATGCATTGGTGATCATTTTCCAACAGTCTATCGACTCTGGATCAGTTCCTATGGACTGGAGGGTAGCTAATGTAACACCACTTTTTAAAAAAGGAGGGAGAGAGAAAGCGGGTAATTATAGACCAGTTAGCCTGACATCAGTAGTGGGGAAAATGTTGGCATCAATTATTAAGGATGAAATAGTAGCGCATTTGGAAAGCAGTGACAGGATCGGTCAAAGTCAGCATGAATTTATGAAGGGGGAATCATGCTTGACGAACTTTCTGGAATTTTTTGAGGATGTAACTAGCAGAGTGGACAAGGGAGAACCAGTGGATGTGGTGTATTTGAACTTTCAAAAGGCTTTTGACAAGGTCCCGCACAAGAGATTGGTGTGCAAAATCAAAGTGCATGATATTGGGGGTAATGTACTGACATGGATAGGGAACTGGTTGGCAGACAGGAAGCAGAGAGTCGGGTTAAACGGGTCCTTTTCAGAATGGCAGGCAGTGACTAGTGGAGTGCCGCAGGGCTCAGTGCTGGGACACCAGCTATTTACAATATACATTAACGACTTAGATGAAGGAAATGTCTCCAAGTTTGCAGATGACACTAAACTGGGTGGTGGTGTGAGCTGTGAGGAGGACGCTAAGAGGCTGCAGGGTGACCTGGACAGGTTAGGTGAGTGGGTAAATGTATGGAAGATGCAGTATAATGTGGATAAATGTGAGGTTATCCATTTTGGGGAATATTATCTGAATGGCGGCAGATTAGGAAAAGGGGAGGTGCAATGAGACCTGGGTGTCATGGTACATCAGTCATTGAAAGTGGGCATGCAGGTACAGCAGGCAGTGAAGAAGACAAATGGTATGTTGGCCTTCATAGCAAGGAGATTTGAGTATAGGAACAGGGAGGTCTTACTGCAGTTGTACAGGGCCTTAGTGAGGCCTCACCTGGAATATTGTGTTCAGTTTTGGTCTCCTAATCTGAGGAAGGACGTTCTTGCTATTGAGGGAGTGCAGCAAAGGTTCACCAGACTGATTCCAGGGATGGCTGGACTGTCATATGAGGAGAGACTGGATCAACTGGGCCTTTATTCACTGGAGTTTAGAAGGATGAGAGGGGATCTCATAAAAACGTATAAGATTCTGATTGGACTGGACAGGTTAGATGCAGGAAGAATGTTCCCGATGTTGGGGAAGTGCAGAACCAGGGGACATAGTCTAAGGATAAGGGGTAAGCCATTTAGGACTGAGATGAGGAGAAACTTCTTCACTCAGAGAGTTGTTAACCTGTGGAATTCCCTGCCGCAGAGAGTACTTGATGCTAGTTCATTGGATATATTCAAGAGGGAGTTAGATATGGCCCTTATGGCTAAGGGGATCTAGGGGTATGGAGAAAAATCAGGAAAGGGGTACTGAGTGAATGATCAGCCATGATCTTATTGAATGGTGGTGCAGGCTCAAAGGGCCAAATGGCCTACTCCTGCACCTATTTTCTGTTTCTATGTTTCTAACACACTCTCTCCCTTACCCCAACACACTCAATCCCTTACCCCACCACACTCTCTCCCTTACCCCAACACACTCTCTCCCTTACCCCAACACACTCTCTCCCTTACCCCAACACAGTCAATCCCTTACCCCAACACACTCTCTCCCTTACCCCACCACACCCAATCCCTTACCCCACCACACTCTCTCCCTTACCCCAACACACTCAATCCCTTACCCCACCACACTCTCTCCCTTACCCCAACACACTCTCTCCCTTACCCCAACACACTCTCTCCCTTACCCCACCACACTCTCTCCCTTATCCCACCACACCCAATCCCTTACCCCACCACACTCTCTCCCTTACCCCACCACACCCAATCCCTTACCCCACCACACTCTCTCCCTTACCCCACCACACCCAATCCCTTACCCCAACACACTCTCTCCCTCAAAGACCTACCTTGAATCTCATCTCTTTGACTCAACTTTTTGTCGCCCCCTGCTGGCTTCTTTGGCTCGGCATACATTTATTTCTGAATGCGCCGCTGAGAAGCATCTTGGGGTATTGTTCTATGTTAAAGGCAGGTTACTGTTACAAAGACAGTATAAGCAGTCTCTGCAATCGATCCATAAATGACTCTTCTATAAAGTAAACAGGGCAGTACAGAACAGAAAGAATGGTTTAAGAGGTGCATGAAGTGAGTGCTTTGTTCTGCTGGTAGTCGTTTCTTGGATCTTTTATCCTTGATTTAGCAACCAAACATTTCACTCACTGAGAGTGTGGGGAACTCCGATTGTGCTTGTGGCAGATCAAAAGTTCTTGTGGTCGTTATGTGGAAGTTTTTATTGGGACTATCGGTCGATCTACCTGAATAATAATTACCTCGGCCCTTTTCCTGAGGGCATTTCAATAAGCAGGCAGCGAATTAACCCCTTGGCTGCTGACTGTCCAATGCAGGTTTCAAAATATATCCCTGTATATGTCACCTTTCTGGGCAGATGTTTCTTGCTACTCCAGTGCAGTGCTGAGGGAGTGCCACACTATCGGAGCGATAGTGCTGAGGGAATGCCGCACTGTCGGAGGGGCAGTACTGAGGGAGCGCCGCGCTGTGGGAGGGGCAGTGCTGAGGGAGTGCCGCACTGTCGGAGGGGCAGTACTGAGGGAACGCCACACTGTCAGAGGGGCAGTACTGAGGGAGTGCTGCACTGTCGGAGGTGCCGTCTTTCGGATGAGATGTTAAACCGAGGCCCCGTCTACTCTCTCAGGTGGATGTAAAAGATCCCATGGAACTATTTTGAAGAAGAGCAGGGGAGTTATCCCCGGTGTCCTGGGGCCAATATTTATCCCTCAATCAACATCACTAAAACAGATTATCTGGTCATTATCACATTGCTGTGTGTGGGAGCTTGCTGTGCACAAGGTGGCTGCTGCGTTTCCCACATTACAACAGTGACTACACTCCAAAAAGTGGCTGTAAAGTGCTTTAATCATCCGGTGGTCGTAAAAGGCGCTATATGATGCAAGTCCCTATTCTGGCACAGGCTGTCCCCTGACAAAGGGAAATGAAACTGAAAGGCCCCTCGGGAGGCTCTGAGGTCAGGGCCTTCTCGCTACCGAGTCAACTGTGACATTCAGGGGGCGTTTTGTAAAAGGAAACAAGTCCTGGATGTCTTCAGTCTGGCCCCGAGACCACCGCAGGCCCGGTGCAGACCACAGGGCCATGTTCTCCCAGGCATGATCGCCTTGGGGCACCTAGCCAGCGAGCAAACCGGAAAGTGAGGCAGGAGGTCACGAGCGACCCTCCCCCTCTCCTCCCCCTCACCCTCACCTCATTTACGGACTCCCGTTAGGGCGGAGTCTCCGAAGGCACCAGCCAAGCTCCGCCCCTTAAGCGCATCCCCGACACCTTTCAGGTAAAAGGCACAGAGAGCAGGCAAGCTGGCATCCAAAAGACCCACAGAACGGTTACAGCACGGGAGGCCCTTCGGCCCATCGAGCCCGTGCCGGCTCTCTGCAGGAGCCCCTCAGCCAGTCCCACTCCCTGCCCTTTCCCCGGAGCCCTGCTATTTATTTCCCTTCAGGAACTTATCCAATTCCCTTTTGAAAGCCTCGATTGATTCTGCCTCCACCACACTCTCAGGCAGCGCATTCCAGATCCTAACCACTCGCTGCGTAAAAACGTTTTCCCTCCTGTCGCCTTTGGTTCTTCTGCCAATCGCCTTAAATCTGTGTCCTCTGGTTCTCGACCCTTCCACCAATGGGAACAGTTTCTCTCGATCCACTCTGTCCAGACCCCTCATGATTTTGAACCTCGATCAAATCTCCTCTCAACCTTCTCTGCTCCAAGGAGAACAACCCCAACTTCTCCAGTCTATCCACGTCACTGAAGTCCCTCATCCCTGGAACCATTCTCGTAAATCTTTTCTGCTCCCTCTCTAAGGCCTTCACATTCTTCCTAAAGCCAGAAAAGTCCACCCTGTTCAGAAATGATTAACTGTAAAGCATCTCCAATGGGAATCAGGGGTTCGGGCGGGAAAGTGGAGTTGAGGTCGAAGTTCAGCCATGATCTTATTGAATGGCGGAGCAGGCTAGAGGGGCCGAATGGCCGACTCCTGCTCCTGTTTCTGATGTTCTTGTGTGTTAGATTCCCATTCTGAGCCCCAAAGCCGTTACTTGACTGCCATTTGAGTTTTCTAGTGAATCAAAGGGAGGGGCCTGCAGTGAGCTACTGAAACAAATTGGAATCGTGCGTGGCGTTATCAGTGAATTTAAATGACATCTTTTTGTGCACTGCCGTCCTTCAAAAGGAACGACAGTAAAATTACCTCATGATTATTGTGTTCCACGTGCTTGTTGCATGTTCTTAATTATTTCCTGTGTTTTATTGCAGTATGAATTCTCAAGCACAGAACTTGCACATCAGGTACGAAGAAACCAGGTCGCTCAGACATGTCGAGCCAACAGCGCCAGGAGTCGTAAAAGGCGGGTTTTGACCCCCGATGACCTGAAACACTTGGTGGTAGATGAGGACCATGAGATGATCTACTGCTATGTGCCCAAGGTGGCCTGCACGAACTGGAAGAGAGTCATGATGGTCCTCACGGGAAGGGGCAAATACAGCGACCCCATGGAAATCCCCGCCAACGAGGCACACATCTCCTCCAACCTGAAGACCCTAAACCAGTACAGCATCGCAGAGATCAACCACCGCTTGAAAAACTACCTGAAATTCATGTTTGTGCGTGAGCCCTTTGAGAGGCTGGTGTCGGCCTACAGGAACAAGTTCACCCGTAGGTACAACACGTCCTTCCACAAGCGGTACGGGACCAAGATCGTGCGGCGGCAGAGGAAGAACGCCACGCGGGAGTCACTGCGCAGCGGCAGCGATGTGAAGTTCGAGGAGTTTACGGGCTACCTCATCGACCCCCACACCCAGAGGGAGGAACCCTTCAACGAGCACTGGGAGACCGTCTACTCTCTGTGTCACCCCTGCCACATCCACTACGACCTGATAGGCAAGTACGAGACGTTGCAGGAGGATGCAAACTATATCCTGCGTCTGGCCGGGGTGGGGGATTACATCAAGTTCCCCACCTACGCCAAGTCCACCAGAACTACAGATGAAATGACTGCGCAATTTTTCCAAAACATCAGCTCTACCTTCCAGACACAGTTGTTCAACCTCTACAAATTAGATTTTGTAATGTTCAACTATTCCGTGCCAAGTTACCTGAAGTTGGCGTGAGAATTGCCTGTTGATTTATTTAAAGTGTTTATAATTGCATAAAGCAGGTTTTTTTTTGTAAATTTAATGAAGATTTTCACTGATGCTGCGAGCAGCAAAAATTGGAATTATTTAAATAACTTTGTAAGAAAGAGCCGCTCCTTTGTGCAGGGTAATGCAACCATGGTCTAGTGTAAGGGTTTCTTTCCCAGCCGCACTCTGCTGCACGGAATAGGCGTGTCGTTACATTCTGTGTAAGATTAGACGTTCTGCACGACCTATCTGTCGGGAGAATCCTATGCATAGTGTTCGGTTTGGAACATCATTACAGATACAACACTCAAATCCGACTCTCCGAAAATTAGACATTTTTCAGACAATCCCATTTGATATTCAGTAAAATAAAATCCAGAATTATTGTCCAAAACCCAGCGGGCTTGACTTGGCGTGCGATTGGTCCGAGCCTTGCCGAATGACCCTTGACCCGGCCCGATCCCACCTGACCCAGCCACCGTTAGTACTTTGTCTGTCTCGGTAGTGGACAAAGGCACTTGATTTTCTTGTCCGAAATCCGGAAAGTCCGAAAATCGGCTCGGTCTCGGTCCCAAGGTTGCCAGATTTGAAGCGTTGTACCTGTAACACACTTAAAGGGCGCGAGTGCCCTCTGACCTGATTGTACGGTCGTGAATTGCTTTGGAGTTGATTGTGAGCCATAAAGAGTCCTGTCTGTGTTGTACTTGCCCTATCATTTTACAATCAGCATTTCAACAATTAGTTTCAAGTGTTTCAGTGATTTAAACTGTAATTATGCTTAATTTTTCTTTTATGAAAGCTAACGAGAAGCTTCTGTCATCCAATGCCAAGTCCCAGATTAATAGCAAATTGGTTAACAGTCTCGTTACCGTCATTGAGTCATTCGTGCTTCCCTTTCACACAAATCCCCCCCACCCCGCAAACTGCCCACGTCCGGATTTTCCTGTCAGCAACACATATCGGAAAACCGTGGACAAGTAAGCCTGGGATTTTCCAATATGCTGCAGGCAGCCAAAGCTCTCCATTCCAGAGCGTTAACTCAGTAAACTAGTCACCTGGCCTACTCGTGTCAGCCGTGGCTCAGTGGGCAGCACTCTCACCTCTCAGTCACACACTCACTCACTCACTCACAGCCATGGCTCAGTGGGCAGCACTCTCACCTCTGAGTCAGAAGGTCGTGGGTTCAAGTCCCACTCCAGGGACTTGAGCACAAAAATCCAGGCTGACACTCCCAGTGCAGTACTGAGGGAGTGCCGCACTGTCGGAGGTGCTGTCTTTCGGATGAGATGTTAAACTGAGGCCCCATCTGCTCTCTCAGGTGGGTGTAAAAGATCCCAGGGCACTATTTCGAAGAAGAGCAGGGGAGTTATCCCTGGTGTCCTGGGGCCAATAGTTATCCCTCAATCAACATCACTAAAACAGATTATCTGGTCATTGCTGGGTGTGGGAGCTTGCTGTGCACAAGTTAGCTGCCTTGTTTTCCACATTACAACAGTGACTGCACTCCAAAAGTACTTTATTGGCTGTAAAGCGCTTTGGGACGTCTGGTAGTCATGGAAGGCGCTATATAAATGTAAGTCCTGCTGGATAGTTTGGTTTCGATGGAGGAGGGGAAATGAGAGAATGTTGCTGTTCTCGCGGGGAACGCATGCAAAAACTGTCATAGTGCACCAGTAAAGGCCAGTGCTCGATTCTGTGTACATTGATAAATTCAGCTCTTTAGTTGAGAATTCAAGAGCGGAGAATTGTTTTAAAAATTAAAATGATTTTTCTTTCAAACTGTGAAGCATGATTTAAAAAAATGCCAGAGAATACTGGAGACGCCGAATATTAAAATGTGTCACTGCCTTTGATCATGAACTTACACCACAGACCCACAACTCAACACTGCTGTCAAATTGAACCATGAAAATGGTGTTTGAAAAGGTTCATGCAATCAGATGGAAATCCTGGGGTACTCGACCTGCCAAGAAAACAGATGTACCTCTGTTAGCCACGGTACTAATGTGTTTTTTAAATCTCGGGATGTGAGTATCGCTGGCAAGGCCGGCATTTATTGCCCATCCCTAATTGCCCCTTGAGAAGGTGGTGGTGAGCCGCCTTCTTGAACCGCTGCAGTCCGTGTGGTGAAGGTGCTCCCACAGTGCTGTTAGGGAGGGAGTTCCAGGATTGTGACCCAGCGACGATGAAGGAACGGCCGATATATTTCCAAGTCAGGATGGTGTGTGACTGGGAGGGGAACGTGGAGGTGGTGGTGTTCCCATGGACCTGCTGCCCTTGTCCTTCTAGGTGGTAGAGGTCGCGGGTTTGGGAGGATGTGCCAGCTCTCTTACTATTGAATACGGTAAGCTGCATAGAGAAGCAAGGGCTACAAACTCCAGTTGTCCGGTTGTCGAGTTGTAGACCTCCCTCCGTAAGCTCGACAGTAGATGGACCGATTCTGCAACCTCCCATAGAAGCAATGCCGGGCGATTGAGAGAGCCCTCAGTGCTAATTCCAGGCGCTGATGTATCAGTTACACCTCAGTGCAGCATTTCTACATTCTCTCAGTAATCAGTGACTTATGTAAGCGAGTTAAATATCACTAAACTTTTAATTGCCTGACAATGCATACACATCACATGTGCTTTGTGATGAGGTCAGAGAATCCGAGAACGGTTACAGCACGGAAGGCCATTCGGCCCATCGAGCCCGTGACGACTCTCTGCCAGTCCCACTCTCCCGCACTTTCCCCGGAACCCTGCAATTTTTTTTCCTTCAGGGATTTATCCAATTCCCTTTTGAAAGCCTCGATTGAATCTGCCTCCACCACCCTCTCAGGCAGCGCATTCCAGATCCTAACCACTCGCTGCGTAAAAATGTTTTTCCTCATGTCGCTTTTGGTTCTTCTGCCAATCACCTTAAATCTGTGTCCTCTGGTTCCCGACCCTTCCGCCAATGGGAACAGGTTCCCTTTATACACACACTAAAGTGTAAAATAGGGAAGACAGCTTCTCCACAGCTGCTATGTCTGTGCCAGATTCTGTGATGGTCGCTCCCATTCCCGTCTAACATTTGGCCTGTTGGGGTACAATTCCCGGGCATGTGCCACTGTGATATCGTTGGAAAGCCCCTGCCGTGACTCTGGAGTTCCACCGATCTTCCGCCAAACTTGCAACCGGAGGTGGGGGGAACCTCACCGAAAGTCCCGCTCGTCTTTCTCACAGCCATAAGAAATTGGGCAGACTCCATTTGCATTTGTCTTAATTATTAGTCGAGTAGGTTTAGAGAAAAGGAAAGGCTAATTCAACTCACCAACAGTAACAGAATTCCAGTTGAAACGATGTGAAGATATTTCGCTTTATTCTGTGCCTATAGTTCTGTTGTACTATCTTTTCAAACTCCACAGCCCAGTACAAGTATTATATCTAGTAGTTTTTAAATTCACTTGCCAACATATTTAAGTGCTTGGTTAAATATTGGTTCAGTGAGCACAGTTTTGTCGACACGTTAATTAGGTCGCGCAATGTTACTTAAAAGTGGCACGGATAGCTGATACATTATTTATGAAGAGATTATGAGCTGTGTCTATTGTAATGACAGCTGTCCTATTTATTCCTTGTTTGATTACAGAGGTCAAAATGCCTAATTGTGAAGGATCAGTACTGGGCTCGAATTATTTATTTTTGCAGGGTCACTCTGCTGGTGATTTTCTGGCAAGATCTTATTCTCCCGTTTCTCTCCATCTCCTCTCACTTCTCTTCGCCCTTCTTTCTCTTTCATTCCTCCTGTCTTGTCTTCCTGATTGCCAAGAATTCAATATTCCCAGCCGTGCCGTAATGTATATACACCGGGACCTTTATTGAGTTTGTGCTGACGTAATAGGTAAGCAACTTAGTGGGAACTGGAACAGCCAGTGACGGATGTTCTGGTTTAGTAAATAAAGAGTCTTCTGTGCTTTCAGGTAACTTAAAGAGACTTTGTGATATTACTCTTGTTGAAGAGAGTGCTATTTTCTTACATGCATGCACAAAAATGATGTGGAAAAGTCATTTAACATCTTTCTTTAGTGTTTTAAATTTTTTTACTTCTTTGTATGCAGTTAGAAGGCTTGACTTCAAATTGATCCCTCTATCCCTCTATCTATCTGTCTAGATTATACTTCTCCTGTAATCTACACTGTTAGTCTGTGTCAGTAACTGTTGTGATATGTTGGTTTAGTCATTCAACCTTTCTTGAGAATTTCACTCGAGCCTGATTAATTATTTTTCTAAATAACTTTCATTAAAATGCGGGATGAAAATGATTGCTTTGTGTATTTATTCCAAAGAGGATTAACGTGGTTATAGAAACTAGCATTTGGTAGTGTTTGAATTAGTGCGTAGCTCAGTGGGTAGCATTCTTGTCTCTGACTCAGAAGGTCGTGGGTTCAAGTCCATGAGATTTGAGAACATAAATCCAGGCTGACTCTCCAGTGTAAGTACTGAGGGAGTGCTGCACTGTCGGAGGGGCAGTACTGAGGGAGTGCTGCACTGCCGAGGTGCCGTCTTTTACATGAAACCCTTTTGGGTGGATGTAAAAGATCCCATCGGCACTATTTCAAAAAAGAGCAGGGGAGTTATCCCCGGTGTCCTGGGGCCAATATTTATCCTTCAACCAACATCATTAAAACAGATTATCTGGTCATTATCTCATTGCTGTGTGTGAGAGCTTGCTGTGTGTAAATTGGCTGCCGCATTTCCCACATTACAACAGGGACTACACTCCAAAAGTACTTCATTGGCTGTAAAGTGCTTTGGGACGTCCGGTGGTCATGAAAGGTGCTATATAAATGCAAGTTCTTTTTTTTAAACACACAATTGCCATAGAAAGCGTTCCACTTAAGCATTGTCTAAGGCACATTGCAACACAAGCAGGTAAAAATCTGATCAAAAATAGATAATGCGGGTTACACTCAGGCCCCATGGAGAGAACGCACAAGTTCAAATTTTGTCTGTAGATCAAAATTTAATCTGGAACCAAACTAGCACGAAATATTTGAATAACATTTCATTGTTCTTGGGCTATGTTAACCTCAGATTGATAAGGGTTAAAGATAAGGCTAATTTTTTATTTAAAATAAATCAGACTAAGTCCTGATGGGCTGCATTCACACATTCTTATCTGAACTGTCATTTGTTCTTTAGCTTTTATTTGGGGCTCCGACATTACAACAGTGACTACACTTCAAAAATCGTCTTCATCATCATAGGCAGTCCCTCGGAATCGAGGAAGACTTGCTTCCACTCTGAAAGTGAGTTCAGGTGACTGAACAGTCCAATGCGGGAATTACAGTCTCTGTCACAGGTGGGACAGACAGTAGTTGGAGGAAAGGGTGGGTGGGGAGTCTGGTTTGCCGCACGCTCCGTCCGCTGCCTGCACTTGATTTCTGCATGCTCTCGGCGATGAGACTCAAGGTGCTCAGTGCCCTCCCGGATGCACTTCCTCCATTTAGGGCGGTCTTTGGCCAGGGACTCCCAGGTGTCGGTGGGGATGTTGCACTTTATCAGGGAGACTTTGAGGATGTCCTTGTAACGTTTCCTCTGCCCACCTGGGGCTCGCTTGCCTGTTCAACCTTTGTCGTCTCCAGGCTAGATCCAAGACAATCCCATCCTCTGTCGTCGAGCTACAGTACGTGGACGACCCTTGCGTCTGCGCACACTCTGAGGCTCAACTCCAAGTCACCGTCAACTTCAAAAGTACTTCATTGGTTGTAAACGATGCCTTTCCTTTAAATCTATACCAACCACTTTTGATTTTACTTCGATTGTTGTGCAAATCTCTGCATGGTTATTTTCATATATTTTACCGATCAGGGGGCAGCACCCTCGCCTC
This sequence comes from Pristiophorus japonicus, assembly GCF_044704955.1. Classification (NCBI taxonomy): domain Eukaryota; kingdom Metazoa; phylum Chordata; class Chondrichthyes; family Pristiophoridae; genus Pristiophorus; species Pristiophorus japonicus. Next base: position 757,383 of record NC_091991.1, on the reverse strand, counting down.
TGAGTCAGAAGGTTGTGGGTTCAAGTCCCACTCCAGGGACTTAAGCATAATAATCTCAACTGACACTCCCAGTGCAGTGCTGAGGGAGTGCTGCACTGTCGGAGGTGCCGTCTTTCAGATGAGACGTTAAACCGAGGCCCCGTCTGCTCTCTCAGGTGGATGTAAAAGATCCCACGGCACTATTTTGAAGAAGAGCAGGGGAGATCTCCCCGGTGTCCTGGGGCCAATATTTATCCTTCAACCAACATCACTAAAACAGATTATCTGGTCATTATCACATTGCTGTTTGTGGGAGCTTGCTGTGCGTAAATTGACTGCCGCGTTTCCTACAGTGGTGACACTTCAAAAAGTGCTTATTGGCTGTAAAGCGTTTTGGGATGTCTGGTTGCCATGAAAGGCGCTATATAAATGCAAGTCTTTCTTTCTTTATATCCAATTGACAGAATGATTCATTCACGCTGTCCATCAGAGAGTATTATTACTATTTTACAGGTGAGGTTTTCTGCAAACCAAGCCACCACTGAGACCTGGAGGCCCGATGTTGCCCCGGTCCTTGAGTCGGCTGGCATGGGCTGCTTGATTATTGGAAGTGAATGAAGCTGTATACTAGATGTGTTAGTAAAGAATTGCATTATATAGCGCCATTCACAACCTCAGGGCATCCAAAATAGCTTTACAGCCAATGAAGTACTTTTGATGTGTAGTCGTTGTTTAATGTGGGAACCGCGGCAGCCAGTTTGTGCACAGCAAGCTCCCACAAACAGCAAGTTGGTAATGACCAGATTATCTGCATTTTAGTGATGTTGTTTGAGGGATAAATATTGGCCAGGACACTAGGGAGAACTCTTCTGTTTTTCCCAAAATAGAGCCATAGGATCTTTTACGTCCACTTGAGAGAGCAGACGGGGCCTCGATTTACTGTCCCATCTGAAAGACCGCACCTCTGACAGTGCAGCACTCCCTCAGTTCAGCCTAGACTTTGTGCACAAGTTTCTGAAATGGGTCTTGAACCTATGACCTTCTGACTCGGATGATGGAGGGAATGTCCCAGATGAAGCAGCTGAAGATGGTTGACCCTGAGGAACTCCTACAACAATATCTTGGAGCTTCAATGGATGGCTTCCAAAAAACCACAACCATCTTCCTTTGAGGCACCGACCCTTTCAGAATCGTGAGCGAAACAGGCCTGGTGCTTGCTCTGTTCAAGCCATCCAATTATATAGGGGGAGGTACAACACAGGCATTCCAGCTCGCCAGCAAGCTTCATGGGGTCACCTATTGGGAGTCTGTAGCTCGCCAGAGGCCTGAGGCCCAAAACTGTGTGCGTCTCAGACCTGACCAAGCACAAGGATCATTTCCTACATGCCCCAAAATGGGGATTGCTCATATTTCTAGTCCATTGTGTTAAAGTGGTTCTTTCAGACCAGTGGAAGACACGTAGGGCCGAGCGTAACACTGTGTTCTATCAGTGTTTCAGACCAGTGGAAGATTGTAAGTCCTGAATGGCACTTTTCAAAAATGTATTCCATGATTTGCTTTCAAATGTGTCATAGAATCATACAGCACAGAGGAGACCATTTGTCTGTTGTATCGGTGCCAGCTCTTTGAAAGAGCTATGATAAGAACATAAGAAATAGGAGCAGGAGTCGGCCATTCGGCCCCTCGAGCCTGCTCCGCCATTCAATAAGATCATGACTGATCTTCGACCTCAACTCCACTTCCCCGCCTGATCCCCATATCCCTCGATTCCCTTAATATTCAAAAATCTAGCGATCTCAGCCTTGAATATACTCAATGACTGAGCCTCCACAGCCCTCTGGGGCAGAGAATTCCAAAGATTCACCACCCTCTGAGTGAAGAAATTTCTCCTCATCCCTGTCCTAAATGGCCGACCCCTTATCCTGAGACTGTGACCCCTGGTTCTCGACTCCCCAGCCTGGGGGAAACATCCTCCCTACATCTACCCTGTCAAGCCCTGAAAGAATTTTGTATGTTTCAATGAGATCACCTCTCATTCTTCTAAACTCAAGAGAATATCAGCCGAGTCTGCCCAGTCTCTCCTCATAGGACAATCCCCCCATCCCAGGAATCAGTCTGGTGAACCTTCGTTGCACTCCCTCTATGGCAAGTATATCCTTCCTTAGGTAAGGAGACCGACACTGTACACAATACTCCAGGTGTGGTCTCACCAGGGCCCTATATAATTGCAGTAAGATGTCTTTACTCTTATACTCAAATCCACTTGTAATAAAGACCAACATAGCAGTTGCTTTCTTAATTGCTTGCTGTACCTGCAGGTTAACTTTCAGTGATTGGTACAAGGTCCCTCTGAACACCAACATTTCCCAATCTCCCACCATTTAAAAAATACTCTGTTTTTCTGTTTTTCCTACCGAAGTGGATAACTTCACATTTCTCCACATTATATTCCATTTGCCATGTTCTTGCCCCTTCACTTAGACTGTTTATATCCCCTTGAAGCCTCTTTGCATCCTCCTCACGACTTACATTCCCACCGAGCTTTGTATCATCAGCAAATTTGGTCCCCTCATCCAAACCATGCATTGTAAGCTGAGGCCCAGGCACTGATCCTTGTGGTACTCCAGTTAGTCCCACGTCGCTGCTCTTTCCCCATAGCCCTGAAAATGTTATTTCCATCAAGTATTTATCCAACGTTACCACCACCCGTTCAGGCCCTGCATTTCAGATCATAAGAACACAATGCGTTAAAAAAATCCTCATGATACCTCTGGTTCTTTTGTCAATTACCCTAAGGGGCCAAAATTGATCATCTCACTGCCCAATGCTGCCGCCAGTCCTCTGCCTGATCCGCTCGATCCACCCAGTGCCAATGCTGCTGATAGTCCTCGGCTCGATCCGCCCAGTGCCACCGACAGTCCTCGGCTCGATCCGCCCAGTGCCACCGATAGTCCTCGGCTCGATCCGCCCAGTGCCAATGCCACCCACAGTCCTCGGCTCGATCCGCCCAGTGCCAATGCCACCCACAGTCCTCGGCTCGATCCACCCAGTGCCAATGCTGCTGATAGTCCTCGGCTCGATCCGCCCAGTGCCACTGCCACCGACAGTCCTCGGCTCGATCCGCCCAGTGCCACCGACAGTCCTCGGCTCGATCCGCCCAGTGCCAATGCTGCTGACAGTCCTCGGCTCGATCCGCCCAGTGCCACCGACAGTCCTCGGCTCAATCCGCCCAGTGTCACCGATAGTCCTCGGCTCGATCCGCCCAGTGCCAATGCCACCCACAGTCCTCGGCTCGATCCGCCCAGTGCCAATGCCACCCACAGTCCTCGGCTCGATCCGCCCAGTGCCAATGCCACCCACAGTCCTCGGCTCGATCCGCCCAGTGCCAATGCCACCCACAGTCCTCGGCTCGATCCGCCCAGTGCCAATGCCACCCACAGTCCTCGGCTCGATCCACCCAGTGCCAATGCTGCCGACAGTCCTCGGCTCAATCTGCCCAGTGCCACCGACAGTCCTCGGCTCGATCCGCCCAGTGCCACCGACAGTCCTCGGTTCGATCCGCCCAGTGCCAATGCTGCCGACAGTCCTCGGCTCAATCTGCCCAGTGCCACCGACAGTCCTCGGCTCGATCCGCCCAGTGCCACCGACAGTCCTCGGCTCGATCCGCCCAGTGCCAATGCTGCTGATAGTCCTCGGCTCGATCCGCCCGGTGCCACCGACAGTCCTCGGTTCGATCCGCCCAGTGCCAATGCCACCCACAGTCCTTGGCTCGATCCGCCCAGTGTCACCGATAGTCCTCGGCTCGATCCGGCCAGTGCCACCGATAGTCCTCGGCTCGATCCGCCCAGTGTCACCGATAGTCCTCGGCTCGATCTGGCCAGTGCCAATGCTGCCGACAGTCCTCGGCTCGATCCGCCCAGTGTCACCGATAGTCCTCGGCTCGATCCGGCCAGTGCCAATGCTGCCGACAGTCCTCGGTTCGATCTGCCCAGTGTCACCGACAGTCCTCGGCTCGATCCGCCCAGTGCCAATGCCGCTGACAGTCCTTGGCTCAATCCGCCCAGTGCCACCGATAGTCCTCGGCTCGATCCGCCCAGTGCCAATGCCACCCACAGTCCTCGGCTCGATCCGCCCAGTGCCACTGCCGCTGATAGTCCTCGGCTCGATCCGCCCAGTGCCAATGACACCGACGGTCCTCGGCTCGATCCGCCCAGTGCCACTGCCGCTGATAGTCCTCGGCTCGATCCGCCCAGTGCCAATGACACCCACAGTCCTCGGCTCGATCCGCCCAGTGCCACTTTCGATGCGGCCTGCAACGGGCAGAAGGGGAGAGTCGCCAGGAATCGCCGGCCGACGTTAGTGGACGGCTGAGTGGCGTAACTGAGCTCCTGCCCGCCGAGCTCCCAGGTTGGTGTGGGCGGGAGTCGGCAGGAGCCGGTGGTGGACCGATGCCTGGAGGCTGCTCTGTTCTGAACGGTGAGGGTCAAGATCCTGTAAAAAAGGTCAGTGGCATGTTTTAAATTATTTCTGTACAAGGACTTACCTGGATAGGGTCCCCTGCAGGTCCTCCGATGGTTTTTTGTTGGTGATATTTTTTCCAGATCTTCGACCCTCCATGGGCCCGACTCCATCCTCGGCGGCACTTGGGCAGGCAGAGGCCTTGCTGCAAATCGGCCCCCTACAGTACAAAAGCAGGGAAGTTATGATGATCCTGTATAACACACTGGTTCGGCCCCAACTCGAGCACCGTGTCCAGTTCTGGGCACCGTACTTTAGGAAGGATGTGAAGACCTTAGAGAGGGAGCAGAAATTTTTTCTGAGAATGGTTCCAGGGATGAGGGACTTCAGTGACGTGGATAGACTGGAGAAGCTGGGGTTGGAGCAGAGAAGGTTGAGGGGAGATTTGATCGAGGTTGAAAATCATGGGTCTGGACAGAGTAGATCGAGAGAAACTGTTCCCATTGGCGGAAGGGTCGGGAACCAGGGCACAGATTTAGGGCCTGAATTTGGTCCAGGCCTCCACCCACCTACGTGCCGCCGATGGCCGCTGAAGTACCGGATGGTACTTTGGGCGGGATATTCGTGGCCGAGGGCCCTCAAAGGTTGGCAAATGGACGACGTATGTCACCAATCTGGAGGGCAGCAGGCGGGAGGTGACATTCTCAGCAGCAGAGGCGTCTGCTGTTCACGGAGGGTCAAAGACCTGAAAAAAAATCACCATCAAAAAATAAAAAATGTATCCGACGACCTTCACGGGACCCCGTTTAGGTAAGTCACGTTTGAAAAAAAGTATTAAACTGTTCACTTACCTTTTTTCAGGTTCTTCAGACTGACCGTCGGGGACAGACCACCCTCCAGCCCGCAGTCCGCCCCTGTTCTCCCGCCCACAGGAATCTGGGAGCTTGGCGGGCAGGGGCTCAGTTGGGCCGCTCGGCCGTCCGCTGACGTCAGCAGGCGATTCCCGGCGGCTCGCCCCTCCCTCCCGCTCCAGGCCATCCCGAAGGTGGCACTGGACGGATCGCCACGAGGAATGTCAGCGACAGCGGGCGGTGAGGTGCCCCTGTGCCTCTATTTATGAAACCCAGGATCCCGTACACTTTATTCATGCTTTCTCACCCTGCCCTGACCCCTTCAGCGATTTGTGCCCATATACCCAAGGTCTCTCTGTTCATGCACCCTTCAGGATTGTACCCTTTACTTTATATTGCCTCTCCTCACTAAATTTCATCTGCCCCGTGCCCGCCGATTCCACCAGCCTGTCTATTGGTCTTCGAGAAGTCTATCACTATCCTCCTCACTGTTCACTATACTTCCAAATTCTGTGTAATTGTGCCCTGTACACCCAAGTCCAAGTCATTAATATACATCAAGGAAAATATAACAGTAGCTTTATAAAACAGTTGCCCATGGTGGGATGTGAGAAAAGGATGGGTAAATGTGATTTATTTGATCCAGCCAGGATAAAGGCCAACACAAAGTCATCGTATTCAATGGTTTGTTGTCGTGTTGTTGAGCCATTTATATCCAAGGTTGGAGAGAGGGGGTCACACTTGGCGATCACCCCGGTCGGGCAGGAACCTCTCCAGGGCCGAAGTTCTGCCCCGGAAGCAGAATTGGGGTTACCATCCCACACAGGAAGTGGAGCGCTCAGCGGGCGGGTTCAGCAGAGCTACGCGGATCTTCTCCATGTAGCGCTGCTGCGTTTCAAAGCCCCTCCCCTTTGGTTAAAGGGGCAGGCCGCTGTGCACATTGCCGGGCCTCTGGTTGGTCACCAGTGCGGTGTGTTGCCATGGCTGCAGCCCGGCTCACAATCGGAGTGCCGGGCCGGACCACGCCGCAGAGACTCAAGACGGGCCGACTGGCAAGTTGGCCAAAACCGGCAAAATGGCGGCATGCAGCGCAGCGCACCTCCCCTTTAACCTCCGACCCGGGAGCAGAGGTCAGTCCGGTTTGTGACCCACGAGGCTGGTGCTGACATTGCTCGCTCAGCCTCGCAGGGTGCTGGCCGATTTCCGACGCAGGGCGCTAAGGGATTGCCACACACAGCGATGACGTCATCGCCGGTTGCTGTGCAGCCCGAGACGCTACCAACGGGATGTGGCATTACCGTGTCGGCGCCTCCGTTAATCCACGCAATTCTGCAGGAGCCGGTAGTGCGCCCCCTGGAGGCGCCAACGGGAGGTGCACAAGTGGGGAATTTTGTCCCCAAACTGATTCCAGGCGCAGGAGGGTCTGTAACCAGAGGACACAGATTGAAAATAATTGACAAAAAATGCAGGGTGCGAGAGGAGGGGAAGGCTTTTTTTAATCGCAGCGAGTTGTTGCAATCGGGAACATGATGCCTGAAAATGCGGTGGAACCCAATTCAATAGTAACCTTCAAAAGAGAATTGAATAACTACTTAAAAATGGAAATGGGGAAAGGGCAGGGGGCGGGGTGGGGGGAGTGGGACAGATTGGATCGCTCCTTCGGAGAGCTGGCACGGGCTTGATGGGCCGAATGGCCTCAGTCTGTGCTGTGACTCAATGGAATAACCAGGCTGTTTTGATAGTGAGGTGCTCACTCCTGGATTAACCCTTTGAACCCTCACTGACTGGACTAAAAAGGCCTTTAAGAAGACAGCTCCTTGAATGATCTTTTTGTCAGAGGCCAATGTTTCAGCGAATATTTGTTCCAATGTGGGCAGACGTACCTTGAGGCACACAGAACATTTCATACACGGTGCCAAGTGTGAATGATATTTTGACTGCGGGGCAATAACCCTAGGTGCAAGCACATAATGTATCTTAGCTTACATGAAACCTCAGGAAAATCTTTGCACCAGAAGACAAACAAACCAGGCATAGAACAGCAAGTGTCGGGTGTCATATTATAAAAAGGGTTTTGTATGTACCAATGATCTATGCACCAAAGAGTTACTGTACTTTTCCATTGCCTTAAAAAGAAACCTGGAACTTTCCAGTGTTACACGGGCTGTGCAGGAAAGGAAAGAAAACCTTTGTTAGCAGTCTGCCTTTTCCCTGAAGTATGTTGCGTCCCAAACCGCCCCAGGCTTTCAGATTTGGAGACTGAGGTTTTAATTTTTAAATTCCCGTTAAAACAATAAACAGGCTGAAGAGAGGAGGTTTAATGATTTAAGACGTGGCTAATTGGGACTCCTAATGAAATCGCCCCATTTATCGAACTGTCACCAACACGCAGAGGCTCGCGGAACATGTTGGAACATACCGAGCGTTCAGTTAGATTTCGGAGAGGATCACTCAGCCACAACTGCTTTAATTGGCTGCTGTCTTCGTGAAAACAGTGCGTGGCAAATTGTTACTTGTTTCGGAGGAAGAGGATGCAGGGAAAATGTGCCCATCTCTGGTTAAACGAGACACTACCAGTTGCATTTATGTAGCGCCTTTAGAGTAGTAAAACGCCCCAAGGCACTGCACAGGAACATTATCAAACAAAATCTACCAGCGAGCCCCACAGACCAAGCTTGGTCAAAGAGGTAGGTTTTAAGGAGGGTCTTAAATGAGGAGAGAGAGGTGGAGAGATTTAGGCAGTGAATTCCAGAGCGTAGGGCCACCAGTGGTGGAGCGATTATAATCGGGGATACGCAAGAGGCCAGAATTGGAGGAGCACAAAGACACCAACAACTTTATGTATTTATATAGCGCCTTTAAAGTAGTGAAACATCCCAAGGCGGTTCACAGCTGTGCTATAAAACAAAACATAAATTTGAAACCAAGCCACATAAGAAGAAATTATGACAGATGACCAAAAGCTTGGTCAAAGAGGTAGAAACATAGAAACATAGAAAATAGGTGCAGGAGTAGGCCATTCGGCCCTTCGAGCCTGCACCGCCATTCAATGAGTCCATGGCTGAACATGCAACTTCAGTACCCCATTCCTGCTTTCTCGCCATACCCCTTGATCCCCTAGTAGTAAGGACTACATCTAACTCCTTTTTGAATATATTTAGTGAATTGGCCTCAACAACTTTCTGTGGTAGAGAATTCCACAGGTTCACCACTCTCTGGGTGAAGAAGTTTCTCCTCATCTCGGTCCTAAATGGCTTTCCCCTTATCCTTAGACTGTGACCCCTGGTTCTGGACTTCCCCAACATTGGGAACATTCTTCCTGCAGCTAACTTGTCTAAACCCGTCAGAATTTTAAGTGTTTCTATGAGATCCCCTCTCATTCTTCTGAACTCCAGTGAATACAAGCCCAGTTGATCCAGTCTTTCTTGATATGTAAGTCCCGCCATCCTGGGAATCAGTCTGGTGAACCTTCGCTGCACTCCCTCAATAGCAAGAATGTTCTTCCTCAAGTTAGGAGACCAAAACTGTACACAATACTCCAGGTGTGGCCTCACCAAGACCCTGTACAACTGTAGTAACACCTCCCTGCCCCTGTACTCAAATCTCCTCGCTATGAAGGCCAACATGCCACTTGCTTTCTTAACTGCCTGCTGTACCTGCATGCCAACCTTCAATGACTGATGTACCATGGCACCCAGGTCTCATTGCACCTCCCCTTTTCCTAATCTGTCACCATTCAGATAATAGTCTGTCTCTCTGTTTTTACCACCAAAGTGGATAACCTCACATTTATCCACATTATACTTCATCTGCCATGCATTTTCCCACTCACCTAACCTATCCGAGTCACTCTGCAGCCTCATAGCATCCTCCTCGCAGCTCACACTGCCACCCAACTTAGTGTCATCCGCAAATTTGGAGATACTACATTTAATCCCCTCGTCTAAATCATTAATGTACAGTGTAAACAGCTGGGGCCCCAGCACAGAACCTTGCGGTACCCCACTAGTCACTGCCTGCCATTCTGAAAAGTCCCCATTTACTCCTACTCTTTGCTTCCTGTCTGCCAACCAGTTCTCAATCCACGTCAGCACACTACCCTCAATCCCATGTGCTTTAACTTTGCACATTAATCTCTTGTGTGGGACCTTGTCGAAAGCCTTCTGAAAGTCCAAATATACCATATCAACTGGTTCTCCCTTGTCCACTCTACTGGAAACATCCTCAAAAAATTCCAGAAGATTTGTCAAGCATGATTTCCCTTTCACAAATCCATGCTGACTTGGACCTATCATGTCACCTCTTTCCAAATGCGCTGCTATGACATCCTTAATAAATTGATTCCATCATTTTACCCGCTACCGATGTCAGGCTGACCGGTCTATAATTCCCTGTTTTCTCTCTCCCTCCTTTTTTAAAAAGTGGGGTTACATTGGCTACCCTCCACTCCATAGGAACTGATCCAGAGTCGATGGAATGTTGGAAAATGACTGTCAAAGCATCCGCTATTTCCAAGGGCACTTCCTTAAGTACTCTGGGATGCAGTCCATCAGGCCCTGGGGATTTATCGGCCTTCAATCCCATCAATTTCCCCAACACAATTTCCCGACTAATAAGGATTTCCCTCGGTTCCTCCTTCTTATTAGACCCTCTGACCCCTTTTATATCTGGAAGGTTGTTTGTGTCCTCCTCAGTGAATACCGAACCAAAGTACTTGTTCAATTGGTCTGCCATTTCTTTGTTCCCTGTTATGACTTCCCCTGATTCTGTCTGCATGGGACCTACGTTTGTCTTTACTGACCTTTTTCTCTTTACATATCTATCGAAGCTTTTGCAGTCCGTCTTAATGTTCCCTGCAAGCTTCCTCTCGTACTCTATTTTCCCTGCCCTAATCAAACCCTTTGTCCTCCTCTGGTAGGTTTTAAGGAGCGTCTTAAAGGAGGAAAGAGAGGCAGAGAGGTTTAGGGAGGGAGTTCCAGAGCTTGGGTCCAGGCAACAGAAGGCACGGCCACCGATGGTGGAGCGATTATAATCAGGGATGCTCAGGAGGGCAGAATTAGAGGAGCGCAGAGATCTTGGGGGGTTGTGGGGCTGGAGGAGATTACAGAGATAGGGAGGGGCGAGGGCATGGATATATATATTCAAGAGCTGGAGGGGCAATGCAGAGGAGAACCACAAGGCAGATCCCTGGATTTAATGGTCTGAGTTGTGAGGAAGTAGGGGAGAGATTTGGATCAACCATCTGAAAAGTGATCATCCAGAGGTTTATAGTAAAGACAGTAAGCGGTATGGGAAAGTAAATGAATTAAATTGTGAGAGAGGGACCAGGGGTCACAGTTCACACTGGTACATTTAGCCCTGATATTAGGAAGTTCTGCTTCAGACAAAGAGTGATCAATAGATGGAATGGAGTCCCATATGGAGTTATTTAAGAAGCAATAGGATGATACAGTGAGGGACTTGCAGGTAATTCTGGTTGGATGAACCGAACGGCCTTGCTCATCTGGTGAACATTTTTAATGCAATGTTATCATGTGGAAGAAGCTGCCTGGGAAGAATCCCAACTCCCAGTTGACCGGATGATCCTATCCCGTTCCCGTTAATGAGCCAAGCTGGTTGGTCAATCATCAACCGTGCCCTGGAGTACTGCTGACCTGTTCGACTCCGCATCACATTATCAAGTCCACCCACTGGCTTTCAATCTTCCATTGTCAGCAACATTACCATGACTCTAAATAGACCCTGTTTGCCTCTTCCCCCTCCCACTATCTACCCCCACCCCATCCTAACAGATACCAAGAGCTTCTCATCTCTGCTGTGCCATCAATAAAAAATCAAAAATAAATATTTGCATTTATATAGCGCCTTTCATGACCACCGGATGTCCCAAAGCACTTTACAGCCAATGAAGTACTTTTGGAGTGTAGTCACTGTTGTAATGTGGGAAACGCAGCAGGCAACTTGTGCACAGCAAGCTCCCACACACAGCAATGTGATAATGACCAGATAATCTGTTTTAGTGATGTTTATTGAGGGATAAATATTGGCCCCAGGACACTGGGATAACTCCCTGCTCTTCTTCAAACTAGTGCCGTGGGATCTTTTACACCCACCTGAGAGAGCAGAGGGGGCCTCGGTTTAACGTCTCATCCGAAAGACAGCACCTCCGACAGTGCAGCACTCCCTCAGCACTGCACTGGGGGTGTCAGCCTAGATTTTTGTGCTCAAGTCCCTGGAGTGGGACTATGAACCCATGACCTTCTGACTGACAGGGCAAGGGTGCTGCCCACTGAGCTATAATAGGGCAATGGTAGAAGCCAGATCAAAAGCGGATGTCAGATTGAAATGTTGACCTTCGCCAAACCTCTCCAACCAGTAACGTTATAAATGGTGCAGCACAACTGGCCTGTCATAAACGCCATTTGCCATTATTACATCATCAAAAGCCATTGCTCAAAGTTCTGGTCTCCAGATTTTAAAAAAGGACATATAAGCACTGGAGAAAGTACAGAAAAGATTTAAAAGGATGCTACCAGAACTGAGAGGTTATACCGACCAGGAAAGACTGAATAGGCCGGGGTTTGTTTCTCTAGAAAAGAGTGACCTGAGAGAAGTCGTTCAGATTATGAAGGGTTTCGATAGTGTAGATGTAAAGATGTTTCCTCTTATGGGGGAGACCAAAGCTAGAGCCTGTGGATATCAGACAGTCACCCAGAAACCCAACGGGGAATTCAGGAGAAACTTCTTTACCCAAAGAGCGGTGAGAATGTGGAACTCGCTGCCACAGGGAGGGGTTGAGGTGAATAGTATCGATGCATTTAAGGGGAGGCTGGATAGGTACACGAGGGGGAAAGGAATAGAGGGATATGGTGATGGGCGAGAGATGGAGAGGGGTGGGAGGAGGTTAGTGAGGAGCATAAACCCCAGCACGGAGCGGTGAGCCCAATGGCCTGTTTCTGTGATGTAAAATTCTAAGCAATCCTATGTATTCTGTACATAGATCCTTTAAAAGCATTGAATTACAATCTTGAAATAGATTCCAAAAACCTCTGTATCATTTGGGAATAGGACACCCTCTAATAGTGGGCAAGGAGGTTGAAGGGGCACTGCTGACATTGGGTAACCCAGTATACTGTGCTATTACTCTCCAGAGTTTAGGAGAATGAGAGGTGATCTCAGTGAAACATACAACATTCTGAGGGGGATTGAAGCACTGCCTCTCCCGTCTAACTCTCACCGGCGCAGCGCAGCGGGTCGCTACGGGTTACCGCTGCCGCTAAACTCCCGTGGAATTTAGCGTGAGTTGTTAGCAGCGCCGTGCCCAGCTGTTAGCGTCCCGTTAGTGACCCCGCAAACAACCCAAATTTCTAGGCCCCAGTGTCAGTAAAGGTGACCCTGTAACTACCGGATTGTATTCAAAACCTGCCTGGGTCACGAATGTCCTTTGCCCGGTCTGGCCGACATGTGACTCCAGACCCACAGCGATGGTTGACTCTGGAATGGCCCAGCGAGACACCGTTGTACCAAACAGCAGCGACAAAGTCAGCACTGTGGGAGCACCACACGGACTGCAGCGGTTCAAGAAGGCAGCTCACCACCACCTTCTCAAGGGGCAATTAGGAATGGGCAATAAATGCCGGCCTGGCCAGTGACGCACACATCCCAGGAACTAATTTTTAAAAAGCTCAGCGCGGAGCGAACGTTAAAAAGCTCCCGAGGTCTGCAGACCACTACCATCGGTGGGGGCGGGGGGCTCACTCTGCCCAGCTCAGCGCCCGACAGCGGGTCGGGGGGCGGGGGAAGGGGTGGACAATCGCACGGAAATACGCCCCGATGCGAAGGATTGGAAACAATTTATTGCGAAGGGTTTCTGCGGTAGCTGACGTGCTGCCAATTAACACGGTTCAGTTTAATGTTCTCTGCCTTGAGAGTCTTATGAAACAGTCAATTTAACATTCTCAGGAGCAGCCAACTGCTCCCCCCCCCTCCACCTTTCACCCCCACTTGGCTATGAAAGTAAAAGCTGCAATAAATTGCCGATTTTATTCAGAGAGCGTTGCCAACAGAGGCCTGCTCTGTGGTGTTAATTCCAGGTACAATATTCAGCATTTAGAAGTTCACAGAACACCCATTTTGTGTGCTGTTGTGTGGCAGTAATGACACGTGCATTTAAAGGCCACCAGAGATACAAAGCGCTCACAGCCAATAAACAGCGTCAATACTTCTTGTTGCACACAGATGTATCCTTATGCATTTCAAACAGTAAAAGATTACACATAAACAACCCATTGGGCTTCTGTGGCCCCTTTCATACAGGGATACACTTCCCCCCGCACTGACAGCTCGATTGATCCGGCATGACAATCCACGACTCTTCACGTCAGGCTTACCTCATAAAAAACCCCAGAAGAAATGACGGAGCTCCCTGACCACTTCCCTGTGGCCTCATCTCGGGCTACGATTCTCATCACACCGTGCCCTGGGCCCCAAACCTCTCCACCTCCACTTGGACCAAACTGTCCAAATTTCTCCTCGTGTGGCTCAGTGTTCAAATGTTGTTTGATCATCGCTCCTGTGAAACGTGCTTGGGATGGTTTACTATGCGGAAAGGTGCTTATGTAAATGTACATTGTTGGGTAGCCAACCCTCCAGGATTGTCCTGGAGTCTCCAGGAATGGAAGATTAATCTCTCGCTCACAAACAATCCGGGAGAGAAACCTTCGGGACATTAAAAAGATTGTCAGGTTTTTTTTCCAATTTACTTTGAACACTTTAATTTATTAGTTATAAAAATATTGGAGATATTTTTGAATCTCCATGTTAGAATCTCTCCAAGCCGGTTTCCACGTCTGCCACAATCCTGAAACGGCTCTCATCAAAGTTACAAATGACTTCCTTTGTGAGTGTGACAAAGGTAGACTATCCCTCCTTGTCCTTCTTGACCTGTCTGCAGCCTTTGACACGGTTAACCACTCCATCCTCCTCCAACACCTCTCCACCGTCATCCAGCTAGGTGGGACTGCACTCGCCTGGTTCCATTCTTATCCATCTCATCGTAGTCAGAGAATCACCTGCAATGGCTTCTCTTCCCACCCCCGCATCGTTACCTCTGGTGTTCCCCCAAGGGTCTATCCTTGGCCCCTCCTATTTCTCATCTACATGTTCATCATCCGGAAACACAGCATCACTTTCCACATGTACGCTGATGAGACCCAGCTCTACCTCACCACCACTTCCCCCGACCCCTCCACGATCTCTAAATTGTCCAACATCCAGTTCTGGATGAGCAGAAATTTTCTCCAATTAAATATTGGGAAAACCGAAGCCATTGTTTTCGGTCCCCGCCACAAACTGCGTTCCCTAGGCACTGACTCCATCCCTCTCCCCAACTCCTGTCTGAGGCTGAACCACACTGTTTGCAACCTTGGTTTCATATTTAACCCTGAAATAAGCTTCTGACCACATATCTGCAGCATAACTAAGACCGCCTATTTCTATCTCCATAACATCGCCTGTCTCCGCCCCTGCCTCAGCTCATCCGCTGCTGAAGCCCTCATCCGTGCCTTTGTTACCTCTAGACTTGACTATTCCAACGCACTCCTGGCCGGCCTCCCACATTCCACATTACGTAAACTTGAGGTCATCCAAAACTCGGCAGCCCGTGTACTAACTCTCACCGAGTCCCTTTCACCCATCACCCCCGATGCTCACTACCCACATTGGCTCTCGGTTAAGCAACACCTCGATTTCAAAATTCTCATCCTTGTTTACAAATCCCTCCATGGCCTCGCCCCTCCCTATCTCTGTAATCTCCTCCAGCCCCACAACCCCCTGAGATGACTGCGCTCCTCTAATTCTGCCCCACTGAGCATCCCTGATTATAATCGCTCCACCATCGGTGGCCGTGCCTTCAGCTGCCTGGGCCCCAACCTCTGGAACTCTCTCCCTAAACCTCTCCGCCTCTTTACATCTCTCTCCTCCTTCAGGGAGTCCCTCGAAGTGAGGATGACTTGCTTCCATACCAAAAAGGGATGAGTTCATAGAAACATAGAAACACAGAAAATAGGTGCAGGAGTAGGCCATTCGGCCCTTCGAGTCTGCACGACCATTCAATAAGATCATGGCTGATCATTCCCTCAGTATCCCTTTCCTGCTTTCTCTCCATACCCCTTGATCCTCTTAGCCGTAAGGGCCATATCTAACTCCCTCTTGAATATATCCAATGAACTGGCCTCAACAACTCTCTGCGGCAGGGAATTCCACAGGTTAACA